>NC_053166.1:113362346-113479254 GCF_016835505.1 Polypterus senegalus
CACCCATCAATGAATAATTATGCGGCGTATGCTACGCCGCGGGTTTGCTAGTATATAATAAAACACAAAAACTAAATTTTAGGTGGTAGATGTTTTAAATGCACTACAATCGCTAAGAAGTGGTAGGCCTTCAAAAAATCCATAAATAAGACCTACTCCAAGTAGCCTGACCCCAAATTCTACAGGCTGTCTTTACCCTACAAAGATATAAAAGGACCCCTCAATTTCAAAGATCCAAACACTAGTTGAAAATTCGAAAAATAAACTATGAAAATTCACAAAAATGCCATTCTTTGTAAAAAGAATAACATTGACAAATAGGGCTAAAGTGCAAAAATCATTTGCCTAAAAATTCAAACAAGTCCCAACACACATTCCAAAGACCAAACTCCAAAATCTGGGGCATCATGCATAACACCGTGCGTAGAATTCACACTAAAAAATGCACTAAAGTGCACAGACAAAAGCGGAAATGTGTGTATGCGCAAAAAAATCTGTGTGTTCGCCAACTTCCACATTCTTCCGCTACATGAATCCCTGTCATCGTGAATAGTAACGCACGTGCCTGCTGCCACTTTCTAACTCCTCCCAGAATTACGCCTCTTTGATTATGCAAATCAATATAAATATCCCTTAAGCGCAACGTTCTGTGAAAAGGCAATGGCAAAACCACAAGGAAAAATAGAAGAATTTCAGCAAATACCAAGTGGAGACAACAAAAGGAAGTTGATCGAGTGACATAGTGTGTCAGAGAAACTCGAAATTTCAAGTTCACAAAGTCGCACAGTGCCTGAAATAAAAAAATTGTCAGATATCAAAGTCGCTGTGAAAAGGCGACTCATAGCCCGCCTGAGTGTCATATGAAAGCTTATTAGTTTACAGATAAAAGAAAAAAAAATAGGGACACAGTGGGGAAAAAAGCCTGAAATGTCAACTTTAATCTTGAAATTTCCTCTTTAATCACATAGTTTATTTTGTCATTAAAGTAGAACATCATAAACTTTATCTTAAAATCGTTTACTAGTTTCTCAAATCACATCGTAACTAAAGTAGCAAGTTGTTTTTTTTTGTGTTCTTCTATGTGCTCTATGTGTGTGAATCACTACGTGCTTCTTAAACTGGATTTCTTTTCCTCCAACAGGACACAAAATCCATTACATTCATGATATATTAGCTCTCTGAATAATTTAAATACTAAGATGTATACTTGATATCATTTTCATGATAATAGGAATTAAAGCATGTTATTAAACATGGGAACACGGTGGTGCAGTGATTGTTCATGCCTCACGCAAGATGCTTGCTGCGCCGTGCGCAACCTTCAATGAAATACTTTATAGCAGCAGTACTGTTTCTTTCAAACGTACTAACCCCCAATTCCTATCCTTCCTTTTCTTTCTCCAAATACCCAAACACCACACAATCAGCTCTGTAATAGACGTTAAGCCATCTGTAAGCTGAGAACGCCAATTCTTCACAACTTTTAAGGAACATTGAAATATCTTCGTAGTACATGTTTAATTATTCTGTCCATCTATCCTTCCAGTGTCGCGCCAGCCCCAGCAAGAATAAAGCGCAAGGCAGGAACAATCCGTGAACAGAGCGCAAGCTCCTTGCTAGTGCTGCGACACTGCGTCCTCACATGTTTAATTATTACCAATACAGATTATTTAAATTAAGTTAAAGTTTTATCTGTATTATATAATACACATATTTTGCTGCATTTCATCTTAAAAATGATTTTGTCATCATATGTAAATATGTGCTTTATGAAGTGGCTCAGGTTGTGCATTATTATAACTGTATCGAAAGTTTACAGTGAGGTAAGTAGGATAAGTAAGTGTACTTATAAGTACAAACAATTCTACAAGGAGCACTTGATGGACTGATTGATTGCATTTATAGTTCTTGGGATGAAACTGTTTTTGAACCATGAGGTCTGTACAGGAAAGGCTCTGAAGCGTTTGTCGCATGAGAGCAGTTCAAATAGGCAGTATTGCTGAGGCAGCATGTACTAGATTCTGTATCCTGATAATTCTCTTTCCGATCAGCTGATGTAGAGCTGTGATTCCACACTCAGATACAGTAAGATATAAATACTCCGAGTGGTGCAATGAGAGTAATATGGAAAAGATGATCCGCTGTGGCAACTCTTAACAGGAGCAGCTGAAAGAAGAAGAAAAAGGTGCAGTGAGAGTAACAACGCTAAAGCAGCTATGCTATTTGGAATAGTTTGGCTATTCCGTGGACCATTATATTGTTACAGGTTAATTACAATCAAATGCCTTAAACTAATAAACAATATGCAGTTAATTTCAGTGTATATGGTAAAGCCGTGTCAGGGATGTGGATCTAAAAAAGGGAAACCATACTTGAACAAAAGCACTGCTTTTATTCTAGGTGCTGCCAGTTTGCAAAACCGAGTGGACAACTTGCGTACACCAGGGTATGAGCTAAAAATGTGCGTGGCTTTATGCCAAGTTTAGGTTTTATACATCGCAATTTGAGCGTGGAAACGGGAGTATGCAACATTCTTGTGCGTATGCACCATTTATACATGAGGCCCCAGGACAGGATCCAAAAAGCCAAGCCAAGATCGTTAACCAAAACTGAAGCCAATCTTTCATTTAGCCAAGGTGAAAATTAAAAAATAGTCAAAATTCAGAAAGGAAAAGTTTCTTAACCTGAAACACACTAAAGAAATGATTGACAATTATTTGTGGGTCTTCATTCAGTATTGGGTAGTGTGCAAACACTTGCTTCCACATACAGTCGATGATGTTGCACATTGCTGAGCCTCAGTCATGGCAATTAAGCATTCAATAATCAGAATAATTATCTGATGGTGCTCACAATAAAAAAAGGAAAATATAAGCCCCCAGCTTGCTTCACTCACCATCCCCCGTGCTGGTATTTAAGCCGCTCGTGTATGGGGATGCGGATGTACAATTTAAACAAATTGTTATTTTCATGAGAAAAGTTACATATGCATAATAGAACTATTTTACATTACAGTAAGTAATTAACCATATGAAAAAATAGTAAAACGCAATAATCTGAAAGTAAATTGTTTCATGTTGCGTTATACAATTTCATTCTGTTTGGATTTGAAATTAACAGGCAAATACTTTTTAAACTTGCACTTTTACTGTAAAACGTCAATAAAACAATTTTTTAATTACATTTTCATCAATATTGCATTAAATTTTGATTTTATGTTTGGACTTACATTGTGACAACACAACGTATAACTGCCAGTGAGTGAATTCCATTTCTTTATCTCTAATAAATAAACTGACTTTTTTTGATTGTTTCTGTCTGTGATTTGTTAATTGTCTTTGCAAAAGCTATTCTAATGGGAAACTGTTAACGTTTCAAGATGAATGGCATATCAAGATCTCCTTTGGTGTGTAATGTTATCCGTGGGAGATACAGTATACTACTTTGCCTTTCTTGGATATATTCTTCTTTCAACAGTAATTTGGGCGGTGGAAGACTGCTTCAGTGTTAACAGTTGTAGATATTCTTCGGGATATTTTAAGTTGATGTTTTTATCTTCCGCACGATCATCACCATCTGTTTCAGCATAGACTATTGATACGCATTTAACCAATTTGTCATGTAACCCATCAACAATGTTTGCATTATTTCGTTTTGACCTTATCACTTCTCGGTGCTAGGATTGCCTGTGTACTCATTTCTTCTGTTGATAACCCTTCGGATGAAATTCTTCAAGAAGATTTAGACATAGGGCAGCACAGTGGTACAGTGGGTAGCACTGCTGCCTTGCAGTTAGGAGACCCAGGTTCGCTTCCCGAGTCCTCCCTGTATGGAGTTTGTATGCACTCCCTGTGTCTGTGTGGGTTTCCTTTGGGCACTCTGGTTTCCTCCCACAGACATGCAGGTTAGGTGCATTGGCAATCCTACTTTGTCCCTAGTGAGTGCTTGGTGTTTCAGCCCTGCGGTGGGCTGGCGCCCTGCCCGTTGTTTGTTTCCTGCCTTACACCCTGTGTTGGCTGAGATTGGCTCCAGAAGACCCCTGTTACCCTGTAGATAGGATATAGTGGGTTGGTAATGGATGAATGGATAGATTTGGACATAATAAGTCTTCTTTTATTGAGAACTTGAAGTGAGGAAAGAGTAAAAATTTATAAGAGCTAAGAGAGCAGGAACTGTGTCTGTCAAAAGCATTCATACTAATGAGAAGTGAGAGGGTCGTGTACGTGGTTCAATATGGTTGAGAGGAGGGCATGACTTGAAAACATCTCATGGCCAAACTCTTGTCTCACGGGACTTGAAATTATCTCTTTGAAAAAGTCTCATCTCAGGATTTCCTTTTATAATAGAGAGATATTTAAATGAAGCAAAATGAAACAAAATGAAAGTAGAAACATTGACCCACTAAGCCACAGAAAAAGAACAAAAGAATTAACAAAATCTGCCAATCATGCCAAAAATCAACAAAACATTCATTAATTACAATGAACAATTCCACTGATGTCTGCTTAATACTATGGTTTAATATCTAAGTGCTCTTTTGTTTGAATTCATTCAGCTATCTGGCGTTTGCACCTTTTCTTCAAATTGAGACACTTAAACAGCACCAAACGCTGAGTGTTATGCTCTCTCCAGGGTCTCATCCCTGGTTCAAATATGTTTTTTTGCTTTTGCAATATATTTCCCATCTTTTTCTTATTATATTTTGTTATTAATTGTGTTTTGGCTTTGTCATTTCTTTGTTATATTTATGTAATAAAAGATTTATTAATATCTTGTTTAATAATTATTGCCATAGCTTTAGGATTTCCCCAGCAGTATAAAAGGAGAAGATCGGGTCTGTATTGTAGCTTCAGCATTGCTGATTTTTGAAAGATGTCTTTTGTGTGAATTTTGTGGTTTAGACTCCTGCTTTGATTATTGGTTACTGCTTGTTGGATTTGTTTGCTTTATGTCCTTGCCTTTATTGCAAAACCAATTTTACTGCTTTGTTTCTGGGTTTCCTTTTTTGTGTTCCTTTTGACAGATTGTTAATTCATGGAGCATTGTTTTTGCTTGCTCAAAGGTTTTTTTTTTCTTTTCTTTTACTGTTTTCCCTATTCTGTATAGGACTTTTTTGAAACTCTGGATATCTGAGCCCCACGTTGAGCCTGTACATCCGAAATCGACGTAACATCAACCCCATCTCGTGCCGCTCAATTCCAAGGGCAAGTAAGCTTCACCCCCGCGCCTCGTAGGAGCGACAACGACGGCAATGAAGACCTCGGCGTGTTTCAGCTATGCAGGCGGGGGTTCAAGGCTAGAACACCTCCATCGGCACAGGCGAGAATCTCAATCCAGAACCGGTTCGACCCTCTCCACATCCCCAGTGTGCCTTCAACCCGGGTGATGTAATCGTGGTAGGTGATTCGATTGTACAAAACCTCAATATCACATGCCCTAATAGAAAATCTTTTGTTTCCTGTTTTCCCGGTGCTCGAGTCTGAGATGTGATGAGACGTGCGCCGACCATCTACGAGAAGCACAAGAGGGCAGTTGGATCCATTATTTTATACACTGGCATAAACGACATAAGGCACAGACAGTCGGAGGTTCTCAAGGCTGACTTCGCAGCACTAGTTAAAGACACGAAGGAGAGGACCCCATCGACAAAAATCTTCATCTCGGGTCCACTACCTCTCGTCAGACGATCAAATGAATACTACAGTCGTCTGCTGGGATTAAACAACTGGCAGAAAGGCTTCTGCGAGACTCAAGACATCGGGTTTATTGACAATTGGGACCTTTTTTGGGAAAGGCTGCGTTTTTCAAGCGGGATGGACTGCATCCGAATAGATTTGGTGTCCGGGTCCTCTCCGAAAACATCGCTAAGGTAATTCGTCTATCTTGACTGTCTATTTCTACTTTAAACCCCTTCCGTAATGCTACTGCTTTGCTAGGACATAATGGCTTAACAAAGTCTTCCGTAAAAGTGCACAACATTAATAATCTAATAACCAATCTTAATGCACGTAAAAAATCTAGGCAGTGCGGCATAAACACCAATAATTTAATTGCAATTACTACTTTAGATCAACAATGCATTAAAACTATAAAAACAGATTGTAGATTACATAAAAAATGCACACAGAGCGATGTTAACAAAAATAACTTCGTTTTTGTTCCAAATACCAATAACGCGCATAGAATTCAGCTCTGCCCCTCAGAAACATTAAATATGGCACTATTAAATGTTAGAGCTTTAACTAACAAGACATTTTTTATAAACGATCTTATTAGTGATAGAAACATTGATTTTATTGCACTAAGTGAAACGTGGCTTAACTCAGACGGCGTGGCTGTTTTAATCGAATCTGCGCCTCCGGATTACAGTTTTACTCGTGCAGACCACCAGGGAAAAAAGGGGGGCGGTTTGGCAAACATTTACTCATGCCGGTTAAAGTGTAAAGATGTTAGTTTTGGTAAATTTAAGTCCTTTGAGTATCTGCCGTTGTTATTCATGGAGATTCTCACGTTCTAGTATTATCCGTGTATAGACCTCCTAAATTTAACGCGTCTTTCTTTGAGGAATTCTCAGACTTAATGTCAATTTTAATTACAAACTATGACACACTCTTAATTGTCGGCGACTTTAACTTTCATACTGATAATCAGTGTGACCAAAAGTAAAGGAATTCATGAACCTCCTGGACTCTTTTGATTTGAGACAGCTCGTTAATCAGCCTACACATAAAGCAGGTCATACGTTAGACTTAGTGATTACTAAAGGACTAAAAGTTGATATAAAGCAAATCATTGATATTGGTCTATCAGACCACTTTCTTCTACTATTTAATATAGAAATAATGATAGAAAGCATTCATGAGAAGCATATTGTTAAAAAACGCTTCTTTGACTCATCAGCAGCTTTAAAACTTACAAACATTCTAAGCAATCAGTCCGTTTATAGTGCCAACTATAATAGCGAGGATAATGTAAATAGTAAGTTGGAAAACTTTAATTCTAAAGTAAGAGCTGCTGTTGACATAGTTGCACCTGAAATGACAGATAAAATCTTCCAGCATTGTTTTTCTATGGAAGACCCAAAGAGTGTCTGATTTAAAAAGAACATGTCGTAGAGCTGAGTGTAAATGGAGGAAAACTAAACTAACTATCCATTATGAGATATTGAAGGTTAAAATAACAGAATACAATAACACAGTCCGTCTTGAGAGGCCTGCTATTTCTCTAAGATTATAAATAACAATGCTAGTAATCCCAGAGTCTTATTTTCTACAATTGATCGTCTGTTAAACCCAGGTAACACAAAGGAATGCCCCAGAATACTTCCAGTGAAACCTGTGAGAACATTGCTGTATTTTTCAATCAAAAAATTAATGATATTAGAAATAACATAGTACATCTCCCCAACACTGCGGAACCTCCTAAGCCCCAGTACTTCGTTATAAACAAATTAAATTCTTTCACCAGGATAGATTTACCTGATTTACATAGTATAATCTCTCAACTGAAACCCTCCACCTCGTCCTTGACCCAATACCAACAAGGTTTTTCAAAGAAGTATCAGGCATGCTAATTGATAATATTCTTGACATAGTAAATTCGTCATTAAATACGGGGGTCTTCCCAGACTGCCTTAAGACTACTGTAGTCAAACCCTTAGTCAAACCCAACAAAAATAATCTTGACCCCTCTGCTTTTGAAAATTTTAGACCCATCTCTAACCTGCCCTTCTTAAGTAAAATTCTAGAGAAGGCAGTCATTATGCAATTAAATGACCACCTCAATAAACATGCTATTCTTGATAAATTTCAGTCAGGTTTTAGAACAAATCACAGCACAGAAACTGTACTTGTTTAAATAGTAAATGACTTGCGGGTCACTAACACAATGTACTTACTGGTATTTCTGAATGGATGAATAGTAATTTTCTCAAACTAAATAAAGAGAAAACTGAAATTTTAGTAATTGGCAATAATGGATTCATTGAGGTTATCAGAGATAAACTTGATGCATTAGGATTAAAAGTTAAGATGGAAAACTTAGGGGTAACTGTTGACTGTAACCTGAATTTTAAATCGCATATTCATCAGACCACTAGGACAGCATTTTTTCACTTAAGAAACATAGCAAAAGTTAGGCCTCTTATATCATTGAAAGATGCTGAGAAATTAATTCACGCTTTTGTTTTCAGTCGACTAGATTATTGTAACACACTCCTCTCAGGACTACCCAAAAAAGACATAAATCGTTTGCAACTAGTGCAGAATGCAGCTGCTAGAATCCTAACTAGGAAAAGAAAATCCAGGAAAACTTATTTCTCCTGTTTTGATGTCACTACACTGGTTACCTGTGTCTTTCAGAATTGACTTTAAAATTCTGCTTATGGTTTATAAAGCCCTTAATAATCTCGCTCCATCTTATACTGTATATCGGAATGTCTGACACCCTATATCCCAAATCGTAACTTTAGATCCTCAAATTAGTGTCTCCTTACAATTCCAAAAGCTAAACTTAAAAGAAGTGGTGAGGCGGCCTTCTGCTGTTATGCACCTAAAATGAGAGAGCCTGCCAATAGAAATTCGCCAGGCCAATACAGCAGAGCACTTTAAAACACTGCTGAAAACACATTACTTTAACATGGCCTTTTCATAACTGCACTTTAACTTAATTCAGTGTGGAGGATGGCTGGCCGTTTATCCCGGGCAATACCCCCAAGCCTCCAGGTGGAGCCCTCCTTGCAGTATGGAGGTCCCAAGAAGACCAGCAGGACATCTTGGACAATGTAGTTTTCATGCGCAGCCCTGCTGGATGCTGTGGGGGCCACTAGGGGATGCTGCAGGGAGGAACAATAGCTATTTTCCCTACGCCCCGGAAGCACACGTGGACAAGAGGAATGACGTGCTTCCGGGGTGAAGAAAAGAACTTGTGATTGAGAGTCACATGGACTGGGGATTGGAACACTTCTGGGTCAGGATATATAAAAGGACTGTGGGAGCTCCCAGACGGCGAGCTGAGCTGGGTGGAAGGGTGGCAACGCGTCTGGGAGCTGGAGGATTGATTTATTGTGTATTGTTAGTGATTTGCAAGTATTATATGAGTATAGTGGAGGAGAGGGAGTTTTGTACACTATGGAGATTTAATAAAGTCAGAATTTGGACTTTTACCTGGTGTCTGGAGTCGTGGAAAGGGGTTCAAGGGAGCGAGAGCACCCCCTATCTACCACACCGGATACTCTGCATGTTCAATTCATCATAATAACTATTCATAGTGGCTCTAAAACCCGTACTAACCCCTACTCTCTCTTTTGTTTCTTTTTCCGGTTTCTTTGTGGTGGCGGCCTGCGCCACTACCACCTACTCAAAGCATCATGATGCTCCAACATTGATGGACTGAAAGCCAGAAGTCTACGTGACCATCATCATCAAGTCCTTCACTGAGATCCCTAAATACAAAGAGGACTGTTTCATTTATGTTAGGTAGATTGCCCAGAGGGGACTGGGCGGTCTCATGGTCTGGAATCCCTGCAGATTTTATTTTTTTTTCTCCAGCCGTCTGGAGTTTTGTTTTTGTTTTTTCTGTCCACCCTGGCCATCGGACCTTACTTATTCTATGTTAATTAATGTTGACTTATTTTGTTTTCTTACTGTGTCTTTTATTTTACTATTCTTCATTTTGTAAAGCACTTTGAGCTACATTTTTTTGTATGAAAATATGCTATATAAATAAATGTTGTTGTTGCTGTACAAGCCTTGAAACCTGAGATACAAGAAGCTATTTATCAAAAAGAATGGAAATGTGTGCTCTCACCTGAAACACCCAGGATAAAGAAACATATATATAATATCAGATGATATTCATATGTATTGGGGTAAAAAATAGTGCTTTTTACAGTTTGTTAAATAAGACTCGTAGTATTTCATTTGTGCAGATATTTGGTAAGGAACACGACTGGAATAACCATTGTGACCTTGTGACTCCCAAACCCAACAGCTCCCGGATCCTGGATTCTGTTAGTTTGTCTTTTAAATGATACCAGCCAGGCACAAGTTATTTACTTCGACTTTCTGAGGGCCAATTAGTTAGTCGTTCTGCTCTGGCCTCCCGTCCGGGTAATGAATCCTCCACCTTCCTTGCAGTGATGCCTGTAGTTCTATTACTCAGATTAATGAATGTTACGTCTCTGTTACATCCCCACAGCTATCCACCTCTGTCAGTAAAAGAAATGGAACATTTTTACTCTAACTCAAATTGATTGATAGTTAAAATTAATCCTGTAGCTTGCAGAAAGAGTGTAGCATACTTAACATAGCATTTGTATGCATTGCCTTATATATTATAGTGGTTTAAAAGGAAGAAGCATTACACTTAAAGAAAGTTGAAGGTCCCAAGTGAAAGCCCTATTTAATGGTTGTCCCATCAAAACAATTTTTCCGCTATCGCCAAATTAGAAACTTTGCTAAACAAATACTGCCCAGTTTTCCTCACCTCCCACCTATTTCTGTTCCAGAAGAGATACTGATCAGTGTTGAAGACACAGGCAGCATATCTATAATATATAAAATATAATATATAATATATACAGCAAAGTCCCTTTTAAAGATCCCTAAGTACAGTGGGAAAAGGATCTCTTACTCAACATTTTAGAAAAGGTGTGGAAGGCAGCCATGCAAAGCATTCAATTTTTCAACTTAAAATGTTGTATTGAGCATATCTATCTAGTTTAAAATTGCCCAAAATGTTTCCAGGGCAAGGTCCAACCTGCAGGCATTGCAATCAAGCTCCAGCTTCACTAGGCCACATGTCTGGACGTGCACCAAATTAACATCATTCTTGACAACATTTTTTAAATGCCTATCAGACAGCCTTGGTGTCACAATCACTCCTAATCCATTAATAGCGGTGTTTGGTGTACTCACAGATGGGCTTAAAGTGGAGAAGAACAAACAAACTGTAATTAAAGTTTAAATAAATAATGGTGGTCAAAAATGAGAAAAGAAAAGACCAGGTTGAGAATTGATTACTTGCCAGGGAGGGATGCCACAATGATTAACAGTAGAATTACAAGAGACTACGAAAAACTTGTAGATCCTTACCACCTTAAATCGCTTCTCACCTCTCCGTCAGCATCTTTTGTCCTTTAAATGTGTTGATAAGCAGCAAGCAACAAGCAGTCTGCTATCACATCCCCCACTGGTGCACAGTGGAGTTGTATAGAGTGAGAAGTCAAGCAAAATCACACCTTTTATAAATAGTATATCGTTAATGTGTAACACATGCATTTCATGTGTGTTTCCTGTCTACAATGATATATGTAAACACATTGTTAAAAAAGAAACGTTTTTCATGTTTTAGTAATAATTGACAAAATGTAGACATGATGTTTATAATACTACCGTAGATCCCGGAATACAAGCCGACTCGGTATATTAGCCGACCCCCTTCTCTACCTACTAAATTACATGTATTTGCCGATGACTGGTATTTAAGCCAACCCCCTTCTCCAAGCAAAATTTTCTAAATTTCCTTAAAAGTGTCTCTTCAGGTATATTTATCATGTTTCTCGGCGAGAATTTGAGACTGCCGGCATTTTTGATGGAAACCAGGAAGTGATTGCGGAGAAGTTTGGTAAAATGGTGTTGTTTGGTGTTGAAACTATATACAGTAATCCCTCGCTATATTGCACTTCGACTTTCGCGGCTTCACTCCATCGCGGATTTTAAATGTAAGCATATCTAAATATATATCACAGATTTTTCGCTGGTTCACGGATTTCTGCGGACAATGAGTCTTTTAATTTATGGTACATGCTTCCTCAGTTTGTTTGCCCAGTTGATTTCATACAAGGGATGCTATTGGCGGATGGCTGAGAAGCTACCCAATCAGAGCACGTATTACATATTAAATAAAACTCCTCAATGATATACGATATGCTTCCCACGTGCTGCTTCACACACTTAAAAGCTCTAACAGCCCGTATTGATTTTTCATTGTTTGCTTTTCTCTGTGTCTCACTCTCTCTGAGAAATACAGGCAGATACTTATCCATCATGCAATACCATCAGGGAGACGTATGATTGGCCCCATTATCTACTCCTGATGGAGGGGCTGTTTGCACAGTGGCTGTTTGCTTAGAAGATACGGACGTGCCTGTAAAAAAATGCTGAAAGGCTACCTTCACATTGATCCCTTCATTGTGCTGCTTTATCGCGGTGCTTGCATACTTAAAAGTGCACCAGCCCTATTGATTTTTGATTGTTTACTTTACTCTCTCTCTGACATTCTCTGCTCCTGACGGTGCACCTTGAAGAGGAAAAGGGCGTTACTTCATGTCTAGAGGGCTCTAATAATGTTAAAAAACGTATTTAGAAGGTTGTAAACAGGTTTTCAATGCTCTAACTGTGAAAATATTAGATTTATAAATAAAGAATCCTACTTATTGGAAATCCATTTATCTGGCTGGAGCGGATCAACCGCTATAAACGAGGGTTTACTGTATAACTGTGCAGAGAATATTTATAAACAGTGTGGGAGAGTTTCTAAGAGCTTAAAATATATAAAAATAACCATACAAACATATGGTCTCTACTTCGCGGATTTTCACCTATTGCTGGGGGTTCTGGAACGCAACCCCCGTGATCGAGGAGGGATTACTGCACACAAATACGGTACATCGGCGGGTGGATTTCCGGAGACTCGTTATAAATTTGATTAACTTAAATACGCAATACAGTGGACCCTTGACTTACGAACTTAATTCGTTCGCGAAGGCTAACCCATAATGCTTTCCAAACCTCCCACTGCAACACTTACTTAACCTTTTCATAATAAAAAAAGGGTTGTATAATGTGCATAATAAAACACCAATAATTTTTCTAATGTGCTAACCAAAAAGTAATAAAAATAATGCCTAGCAGCAGCTCAGGACTCTCCTTTTCAGTGCACTTTTTTGTACTTTTTTTTTTCCTTGTTTGTGCACGATCAGTTCGGCGAACATCCGCTACACCCGTCAGAACCTTATAGACAACGGTGTCCAGAGCCAGACATCTGTTTTAAGTGTTTTTCATCACACGCACAACATCCCAGACAACATAGCGAGACCAACGGGCTCTCCGTGGATCGTTGTCGGGCCTAGGAGACGACACAGGCGGAGGAGGGAAAGAAAGCAGAAGCAGGGCCGCAGATCCGGCGTTATGCTAAGGCTAAAAAAACAACCATACAAGCCCTATGCAGAACTTTTTTTCGGCACTGAAGGACCTGCTTTTAATCTCATTGTAGATGTGTATAGTGACAATAAAAGGCATTCTATTCTAGAAACAACAATTTCATACTGTACTCACCATTTAATTTGACATCTTTGGGCTGCAGGAAGGGAGGAGGAGGAGAATGAAACGGAAGGTGGTTATTGTTTAGAAGGAGCCTCCTTATGCAAATCTTTTCTTTGTAAAATTGTCGAGATGGTGGATTTTGACATGCTGTACATATTAGCGAGATCGGTCACACGAACAGCACTCTCATATTTCCACACAATTCCCATCTTCGTTTCGATTGTGATCGCTTTCTTTACCTTCTCTTCATTCCTTAGCAATTATGTGTCTTGCTTACATGGTCTTAATGAATTATATATATAGGCAAATCACTGCAATGACCGAAATTACATCCACAAACACATGTATCTGGGCTCCGACTGACGCTTACTAACGCTCTCGGTTGTTTGTTTACAATCGCGCAAGCGGATACACGTGACCGCATCCGGGTCATAACGCAAGATGTTGATCATAAATCAAAACAAAATTTTTCATTTTAAACTTCCCGAAAATTTATTATAAATTTTATTAATAAAATCAACATCTAAAACACTTTTTTGAATAAATTCTTTATTTAATTTAAAGTACCGGCATGCAAAGTTAACATCTTCATCTGAAAGATGGCTCTGTGGTTTCGTCATTATTTACTTCTGTATTCATCGGCAAAACCTGCATTGCGCTGGAAATCTTGAATCTGAAACGATACTCGTTGTATAAACCGACCCCCAAACTCCAAGCCAAAAATCTAGGACGAAATTCTCGGCTTATATAACGGGATCTACGGTATATATATAGTACTGCACCCTCCACCCATCCTTCTGCTGATACCAGCATAGGAGAGAGTTTCCCACAACCCACAATTACAGCAGCCCAAGTAAGCAAAGAGCTGAGGAGACTTTGTGCCAGCAAAGCAGTGGGTCCAGATAGAGTATTGCCATGACTGCTGAAGGCCTAGGCATTGGAGCTGGGGAGTCCTCTACAGCTCATCTTTAACCTGAGCCTGGAACAGGGGAGAGTCCCGAGGCTTTGGAAAACATCTTGCATCACCCCAGTCCCAAAGGTATCATGTCCTAGTGAGCTGAACGACTTCCAGCCTGTCGCTCTGACATCACATGTGATGAAGACCATGGAGCGGCTGCTGCTTCACCATCTGAGGCCACAGGTCCGCCATGCCCTCGACCCTCTGCAGTTTGTATACCAGGAAAAGGTGTGAGTGGAGGATGCCATCATCTATATGCTACACAATCTCTCTCCCACTTGGACATAGGCAGTGGTGCTGTAAGAATTTTGTTTCTGGACTCCTCTAGCGCCTTCAACACCATCCCACCTCTGCTCCTTAGGAACAAGCTGACAGAGATGGGGGTAGATTCATACCTGGTAGCATGGATCATGGTCTATCTTAAACACAGACCTCAGTATGTGCATCTCGGGAACTGCAGGTCTTACATTGTGGTCATCAACACAGGAGTGCCGCAGGGGACTGTACTTTCTCCGGTCCTGTTCAGCCTATATACATCGGACTTCCAATACAACTCGGAGTCCTGCCACGTGCAAAAGTTTACAGACGACACTGCTATCTTGGGTTGCATCAGGAGTGGGCAGGAGGAGGAGTATAGGAAACTAATCCAGGACTTTGTTAAATGGTGTGACTCAAACCACCTACAACTGAACACCAGCAAAATCAAGGAGCTGGTGGTGGATTTTAGGAGGCCCAGGCCCATCATAGACCCCGTGATCACCAGAGGTGTGCAGAGGGTACACACCTATAAATACCTGGGAGTGCAGCTGGATGATAAACTGGACTGCACTTCCAATACTGATGCTCTGTGCAAGAGAGGACAGAGTTGACTATACTTACTTAGAAGGCTGTCGTCCTGTCTGTTCTATCAGACGGTGGTGGCGAGCGCCCTCTTCTACACGGTGGTGTGCTGGGGAGGCAGCATAAAGAAGAGGAATGCCTCATGCCTGGACAAACTGGTGAGGAAGGCAGGCTCTATTGTAAACACTGAGCTGGACTGTTTGTCATCCATGGCAGAGCAACGGGCACTGAGCAGGCTCCTGTCAATAATTGAAAATCCACTGCATCCACTGAACAGGATCATCTCCAAACAGAGGAGCAGCTTCAGCGGCAGACTGCTGTCACTGTCCTGCTCCACTGACAGACTGAGGAGATCGTTCCTCCTCAACACTATGTGACTCTTCATTTCCACCCGGGGGGGTAAACGTTAATATTATACAAAATTATTGTCTCTGCGTTATACCTTCATTGTTATCACTCTTTAATTTAATATTGTTATTTATCAGTATGCTGCTGCTGGAGTTTGTGAATTTCCCCTTGGGATTAATAAAGTATCTATCTATCTATCTATCTATCTATCTATCTATCTATCTATCTATCTATCTATCTATCTATCTATCTATCTATCTATCAGAACTGTAGGAAGTAAGTAACTAAATCCAAATAACTTGCTTACTTTTTTCTTCAGTTATAGACTTGTATAAAAGTGCACTTGTTTTGTTATACTTGTACATCAACATTTATATGTTACCTACATAAAAGCCAGATTGAATGTTATTTATTTGGATTTAGTTACTTTCTTCCTACAGCCTAAAGTCACAAGTACACTGCAGAGCTTCCTGTGTTTGAGCAGCACGGGCATACTCAAAAAATACACGTGTAATGCCTCGAAAAGTGCACACAGACACTTCAGTTCGCAAGCATTGGTACAAGAATGCAGTCAGGCTTCTTTTTAGGGCACATACACCATCCAGAGGTAAACACTAGCGTGGATAGTCGCTTGCGAACTGAGGAGTCTTTAGCTGCAGGTGGAGGCTGCCTTTGCTGTACTTTGTAAATAAGAGCCAGATTGTTATTTACTAATTTACCTTGCATTTACTTACTTTCTACAGTGTAAAGTCACAAGTTCAGTGCAGAGCTATAGCGTGTCTTTATGTGAAAACAACAGTGTCAGATGGGCAGAGGGGGGTGTGGTTGGGGGGTAGGGTAGGATCGTGAACACGACTGAGAGAATGAAACTGAATAAAAAGACAAAGATAACCTTTACTAGTATCATACATTTACACCGGCTGTTACAGACTGATATCAAATGTATGTTTTTATTCTAAAATAGAAAGAATAAAAGCAGCTCACTTCTCAAAATGGACTTGTCGGGATCGAACCCGTGAAGTTTGGATTATCAGTCAACAGGTGATACCGTTGCACCACCAAAGCAGTCATAGTAAATGTGTGTCAATGTCGCACCCTAACGTATGTTTTTTTTCTGCAGTTATATTTTTGAATAAAAGCACACTTGTTCTGTTATATTTGTACCTTTTGTGAAAGTGTTTCTTTGATATTTGGAATTTAGGCTTCATGCATTTTAAACTTCATTTCTACATTTTGTCAATTATTACTAAAACATGAAAAACATTTCTTTTTTAACGATGTGTTTATTTAGATTGTTGTAGACAGGGAACACACATGAAATGCATGTGTTTCAAATAACGATATAGTATTTATAAAAGATGTGATTTTGCTTGACTTCTCACTCTATACAACTCCATGCAACTGACACGCAGGTAAACAGACTTGAGCTGAGAAAACTGTGCGCCGGTGAGGGATGTAATAGCAGACTGCTTGCTGCTTATCAACACATTTAAAGGAGAAAAGATGCTGACGGAGAGGTGAGAAGTAATTAAAGGTGGGACGGATCTATGAGTTTTTTCGTAGGTTCTAGTAAGACTGGGGCAATTAGCCACTGGATTTTTAAAGGCATGTGCCTTTTTGGACAGAGGTTTGGTCAGTGTACATTTTCCGATCTCAGTCACTCACCAGGCCGTGGTTTTATTTACCTCCATTTAGAGTGAGTACCATTACAGAATTTGGTTTGGGCTGTAACAAGCATTATTTGTACCGTGAATGGTGTCACCGCTGGTTAACTGTCCATAACGGTGGTGACCATAGCTCTCGCTCTTGACTGCTAGCTGTCTCTCTTTTAAACAGTAAACCTATGGCAAAGAAACACAGCTGTTCTTCAGAAACTTCCTCTTAAACAGTATTTTAATGAGAAGCAAACATACTCTTACTCATCCCCTTTCCAGGATCAGCTGCAGGCTTGTAGGCTTATTGCACAACATGCTTCTCACATGAGGTTTAGAACATTTAACACTTGAATTATAATTGTAAAGGTTAGCTTTTTTTTTTTTTTAATTCAGTTCCATTCTCTCAGTCGCGTTCACGATCCTCCAACCCCATATAGCTCAGATCGGAAATCAGCAGTTCTTAATATTGCAACACGCAAGCTGTCGTATCAACTGCCTGCTGTAACTTGCTTTATTTTTTCTTCACTTATAGTCTAGAATAAAAGTGCACTTGCTTTGTTATACCAACATATGTTCCTGTGTTTGAGCGACACGGGTATTCTCAAAAAATAGACGTGTGATGCCACGAAAAGTGCACGCAGGCTCTTCAGTTCGCAAGCATTGGTACGAGAATGCAGTCACAAGTACACTGCAGAGCTATACCGTATCTTTATGTGAAAACAGCAGTGTCAGATGGGGGTAGGGAAGGATCTTGAACACGACTGAGAGAATGAAAAGTGAATAAAAAAAAAAAACTAACCTTTACAAGTATCATAAATTACACTGGCCGTTACACACTGAAATCAAATGTATGTTTTTATTTTAAAATTGTAAGAATAAGAGCAGTTTACTTCTCAAAAGAGAACCGTGCAGGATCAAACTCATGACCTTTTGATTACTAGTCAGCAGCTGATACCATTATGCTACCATGGCAGTTGTGATAAGTATGTGTCAATGTGGCATGCTAAGGTGGCTTTTTTTCTGCAGTTATATTTTTGAATAAAAGAATACTTGTTCTGTTGTATTTGTACCTTTTGTGAAACTGTTAATTTGATATTTGGACTTTAGGCTTCATGCATTTTAAACTTCATTTGTACATTTTGTCAATTATTACTAAAACATGAAAAACATTTTTTTTTTAACGATGTGTTTACATAGATCATTGTAGACAGGGAACACACATGAAATGCATGTGTTCCAAATAACGATATAGTATTTATAAAAGATGTGATTTTGCTTGACTTCTCACTCTATTATATAGTTTATGCCTACATTTTGTCATTTATTACTACAATATGAAAAACATTTCTGTTTTAAAAATGTGTTTACACGGATTACTGTAGAAACGGAACAGACGTGAAATGCATGTATTCCAAATAATGATCTATTATTTCCACTCTAAAACTCCACTTCACTCTCAGATAATCAATCAAGGCATGAGCTGGGAGAAGTTTGTGCACGTTCTAAGTCGTGGGGGATGGAATAGCCAGCTACTTGCAACATTTAGATTAACAAAAGACACTGGCGGAGAGGTGAGAATGGTTTTAAGAAACGATTTAAGGTGGGACGGATCTACGAGTTTTTTCGTAGGCTCTGGTAATTCTAGTGTTAAAAGACCGAGCCATGGCCAACCTAATGGCTCACTCTCCTGTCCTCTCTCCTTCAGACTTTCTCTGGTCCAGTTGCTGCTTCCAAGCCATTGAACCCACTTGATGAGGAGGACGTTGTGATCATTTGACCTGGAGAGGAGAGCTGGACCCTCACATTTGACAGCTACAACTTGTGTGCCTTTCTGCTGTTGACAAACCCCTTCTGAATAAAGTCTTGTGTTTGTACCTGCCAGTTTGGCAATAAAGGTTTTGCACCTTTGAAACCTGATTCCTTTTCCAGTCTTCTGTGCAACTGTGTGGCCCAAGCTTGACAGTACATACTGTAAGCCTTCATTGTTTATAATGTATTCTGTTTTATTAGACTAAATGTGTCAATTTCTGTAACTGTTACTCAGAGCAGTTGCTTACAAAATCAACACATGCAGGTACAAAAATTGTTTTAAGGGAAAAAGAAGAAATTACAATTTTTCTTGTTTTTCTTAGTTTCACATGAATCAGACTGAGAGTGTGAGATTTAAAGACAGAAAGGCAAAGATTATAGGCAGACATGACTTTTCCTTTGTATGTCTCAAGATGAATTATTCTATATAAGTAGAAGTGAAGTTTCATACAATTTGGTCCAGAGAGAATGACCAAGCTGGGACTAATTGACTTTGGAATGGTCACCTAAGCTGCTGAAATGACAGCTATATGTCTGATAAGATTGGTCAGTGATATATCAGAGGAAACATACACAGATTCAGGCTAGACTGTCAGCAAAATAACTGAGCGAGTGTCCTTCACATGAAACGGAGGCATGGATTCAGGCCAAGTTTGCAATCATGTTGGCACCAATTAAGCATTTATATATACTGTATATATAATTTGTGCTGTGGGAAAGAACTAAAACTGCAAAAGGTTTTAAATATAGACAGTTAGGTCCAAACATATTTGGACAGAGACAACTTTTTCTAATTTTGGTTCTGTACTTTACCACAATGAATTTTAAATGAAATAACTCAGATGCAGTTGAAGTGCAGACTTTCAGCTTTAATTCAGTGGGTTGAACAAAAAGATTGCATAAAAATGTGAAGCAACTAAAGCATTTTTTAACACAATCCCTTCATTTCAGGGGCTCAAAAGTAATTGGACAAATTAAATAAATGGAAATAAAATGTTCATTTCTAATATTTGGTTGAAAACCCTTTGCTGGCAATAACAACCTGTAGTCTTGAACTCATGGACATCACCAGATGCTGGGTTTCCTCCTTTTTAATGCTCTGCCAGGCCTTTACTGCATCGGCTTTCAGTTGCTGTTTGTTTGTGGGCCTTTCTGTCCGAAGTTTAGTCTTCAACAAGTGAAATGCATGCTCAATTGGGTTAAGATCAGGTGACTGACTTGGCCATTCAATAATTTTCCACTTCTTTGCTTTAATAAACTCCTGGGTTGCTTTGACTGTATGTTTTAGGTCATTGTCCATCTGTATCATGAAACGCCGCCCAATCAATTTGACTGCATTTAGCTGGATTTGAGTAGACAGTGTGTATCTGAACACCTCAAAATTAATTCGGCTCTTTCTGTCCTATATCACATTATCAATAAATACTAGTGTCCCAGTGTCACTGGCAGCCATGCACGCCCAAGCCATCACACTGCCTCCACCGTGTTTTACAGATGAGGTGGTATGCTTTGGATAATGAGCTGTTCCACGCCTTCTCCATACTTTTTTCTTGCCATCATTCTGGTAGAGGTTGATCTTGGTTTCATCTGTCCAAAGAATGTTTTTCAGAACTGTGCTGGCTTTTTTAGATGTTCTTCAGCAAAGTCCAGTCTAGCCTTTCTATTCTTGAGGCTTATGAGTGGCTTGCACCTTGCAGTGCACCCTCTGTATTTACTTTCATGCAGTCTTCTCTTTATGGTAGACTTGGATATCAATACATGTACCCCCTGGAAAGTGTTGTTCATTTGGTTGGCTGTTGTGAAGGGGTTTCTCTTCACCATGGAAATGATTCTGTGATCATCCACCACTGTTGTCTTCCGTGGACGTCCAGGTCTTTTTGCGTTGCTGAGTTCACCAGTGCTTGCTTTCTTTCTCAGGATGTACCAAACTTTAGATTTTGCCACTCGTAATATGGTAGCAATTTCTCGGATAGGTTTTTTCTGTTTTCGCAGCTTAAGGATGGCTTCTTTCACCTGCATGGAGATCTCCTTTGACCGCATGTTGTCTGTTCACAGCAAAATCTTCCACATGCAAGCACCACACATCAAATCAACTCCAGGCCTTTTATCTGCTTAATTGATAATGACATAACGACGGACTTGCCCACACCTGCCCATGAAATAGCCTTTGAGTCAATTGTCCAATTATTTTTGAGCCTCTGAAATGAAGGGATTGTGTTAAAAAAATGCTTTAGTTGCCTCACATTTTTATGCAATCTTTTTGTTCAACCCACTGAATCAAAGCTGAAAGTCTGCATTTCAACTGCATCTGAGTTATTTCATTTAAAATTCATTGTGGTAATGTACAGAACCAAAATTAGAAAAAAGTTGTCTCTGTACAAATATTTATGGACCTAACTGTAGTATGAGACCACTTGGTTTGAAGCAAAAACATTTGTTTTTATAGGGGAATGATTTCCAATTAATCTTGAATGTTCTCAATTTGTGTTTATGTTTTTCTGTGATGTCAAATTGTGTTTGTGATAACTTTCAGTTTGAAAGGGTCTATGCAGCAAATATATGGTCTGAATGTAGTTTGTGAATGTCATATTGTAAAGGACTTTGTGACAGCACTCAGTATGAAGCACACTATATTAAACAAAGACTGGGAGCAGAAGTGGTTAATACAGTTGCCCTATAAGTCAGGAGTACCTGGTTCAATTCCCAGATTTGGCATCACCTGTGTCATAGTTTGTATTTTCTCTCTGGGTGCTATGATTTTCCTCTCATAACTCTAAAGTGGCCTAGCATTGGCAGATGTGCGCTCTTATGAACTGTTGCTCATCCTGGGTTGGTTGCTGTTTTGTGCACAGCATTTTTGGGCTAGGGCACCAGCTCTACATCCCTGAACCGAATAAGCTCTATTAGTGCTTTATCCCTGTTAAGGGGTAAGCTCAAAGATATACAGGCGGATGAGCCTATGGTGTCCTTGATAATGGACTATGTGTCGGGTAGACTGCTGTTTGTGAAACACAAGATCTGTGTTTCTTATATGCATTTGAACAACACTAAACCACCAGAAGGAACAGTCCTGTCTTTTTTTCTGTTCACTCTGCACACCTCAGACTATAAATATAATGCCAGGTTATGTCACTTGCAGAAATTCTCAGACAGTTCTGTACGTATGGGGTGTATTGATAATGGGGATGAGACAGAGTATAGGAGTCAGGTGGAGAAAATTGTTTCTTGGTGCAGAAAGAATTTTCTGCAACTTAACATCAGCAAAACTAAGAAACTGGTTAATGACGTTCGTCACACGAAATAACCTCTATGTCTGGTCACTATTCAGGGACTGAATGCAGAGGTGGTGCAGTCCTACAAGTACTTGGAGATCCGCATCAGTGATAAGTTGAACTGGTCCTGTAAAACAGAGGAACTGTGTAAGAAAGGGCAGAGCAAACTCTTTTCACTTAGGGGACTGCATTCCTTTAATGTATTTAGTGACATCCTTCATATCTTCGATAACACTGTTTGATGGCCAGAGCAGTTTTCTGTGCTGTGGTGTTCTGGGCTGTTATCATCACTTCAGGAGCGGTCCACCAAATCAATAAGCTGATTAAAAGGGCAAGCTCAGTTATGGGATGAACCCTAGACCCTCTGCAGGTAGTAGCAAAGGAGAGAATGAAACAAAGCTGAGTGCCATTGTGAACAATGCTGCACACCCTCTTTCTGACATGTTAATACTAAGTACTTTCAGCCAACGAGTTATTAAGCAGAAGTGTGTCAAGAAACACTACTGGCGCCTCTTTATACCAATAGCAATACACCTGCATAACGCCTCACTGTGACTGTGACTGCCAATTCAGAAGTTTTTCTTTCTGTTTAAAGTTTCTTTTTAGTTGTTCTGCCATAAGGTCATAAGAAAACAATAGGGTATTGATGTTTTAGAAATTGCCTAATCCAGCTACAGTAATCTATCTAATAATCTTCAGTTATTATTATTATTATTTCAAATTGTCGTAAATGTTTTATGAATCTTGCAGGGCCCTTTAAGTTTTGTTTTGATCAGCGATACTCCGTGTGACTAATTCTTATGCATCTGGCCCTGTGCCACCTTCTTTACACTAGTGTTTCTCAGACTAGTGGTCTCGCACTCCAGTTTTGCCTGTTTACACTCAATGAAGACCCCCTAGAAGAAATTACAAACCACACCCTTGATGAAACAAGCATTATTGGGGGTCCATGTTGATGAAATGAGTTCACTTAGAGATAAGGAAACATATCATGCTGTGCTGCCGATTGCTTTGGTGACCTCTCTTGACCCCACGTTACCTATTCCCAAACCAACAACTGCAACTCAGGTCACGACAGAGTGGTTGAGAAACACTGGCTTACATGACCCACTTGCGAAGCAATGACTGCAACCCTCAATCCAAAAGTGTTGCAGTCCAGTGGCTGAGAAACACTGTGTTACGTTCATCTATTGTTTGGCCACCAAAACATGAAGATCAGTTTATGCTACTTCCTTCTGGTAGTTAAAGTATTCATACCAGTGACCTACACCAGGCCCACAGAGTCTCAACTGTAATAACCTGCACATTTTGTGAGCTTTAACTTTAATGAGTTCCTGTATGGACTGGACTAGCGTGGAGGAGGATGAATTGAGAAAGAAGAAATAGATAAAATACTGCTGTGTTTATTATGTCATACTACACCTGTTTATTTTTGTTTTAAATATTATTCTTGTGATTGTTAATACTTTAAAAATATTCATAAATATATACATCTTTTTTATCATATTTTTGAAGGTTGTGTTCATCAGAGATCACGTAGATATGATAACAGTGTTCCTATTAAGCTTCTAGAATTATGTAAGTATTTATATTATCCTATTTCTGTTTTGCTGCAACACCATTTTGCAGTCCCACCATTCTCTGGAACTGTTACTACGAAGCAATTCATGGTTGTTGGGGACATGGTTCAATTTGACTTTGAATTATGACATTGTTGGTGGAACACTTTAATGAGTCAATGCCGTGTGTCTCATGCATAACATGACAAGTTAGTGTGCACTCTGTTTGGAATTTTTGTTTATTTTAAGGACTTAAATTGGACTTATAGACAGTATCTTAGTAATTAGTAGTCCATATCCACTGTTTTACTGAATGTATTCAAAAACACATGCAATGTTCAGTTTCCTAACTCCTTTTGAAAGCAAATAGCACCACAATATTCTTTTGAAAGGCAATCCAAGCTGTTGGACTCTAGGAGTAGCATGTTGCCATTTTAAATATCCTAAGAGGGATGATGTCACGACATACCTCTTCCAGGTGTAGAAGTGTGTTGCCAACAACAATATAACTGTTTGATCTATGAATACCACAAAATGGTGTCTCCTGCAGGGCACACCCAGTCACTCATACTAGGACAATTCAGAATTATCAGTTAACGCAACCTGCTCATATTTTGGATGAGAACAGAAAAGCAGACCCAGACCATGACTGTGCAGTTGTTCAAGATGAGTCTTCTGGAGGTACATAGCAGCAGTGGTAACCACTGCACATGAAATAGGAAAACTGACATTGACAAAGATCAATGGATTTTTTTTTTATAATTTATTCAAATTTGACCTTGTTCCATTTAATTTTACCAATGTTTGATATAATCTTCTTGATTTAAAAAATGAGGTCTTAAAATGTGTAAAAATGATGCACTTTCTCTGAGGAATCCAGATATCAAAGTGGATAAATCATAACAAAATTGAAGCCGACTAGAAGAGCAAAGTGAAGTCTTTGAAAAGATTTCTCAAGCATTCTTCAACAAATCTCTAAGGAATTAGGTTCAATCTTTAGAGAATGGAGGCTATGCAAGAAATAAAAAAGCAGACTACTGTGTGCATAGTTAACTTTCTTAATCGAGCTATGAACATTAAAATGCAGACAGTCTATTCATTAATGCCCCAAATCACAAAGCTGAATAATTAAAGTGGTGATAAAGGAAACACACAGTCTGCGAAATAAGGAATGTGTTCTTATCGACTAAGACAGGATGTACCTGTGACGTTAAGAAATGAATATACTGCACTACTTAAGGAAAGGATTATAATAATAGACAAAGTAAAAATATGAATTATAAAAACGCATTTAAATTGCACTAATTTATGGCCTGTTTCCTCAAAGTATAACAGTATTATACATGAGTGTTTGTAGAGCACAATGCATAACAGTAACACAGAAAACAACAGTAAGATGCTCATTTGTTTTCATTTATATTTGTCATAAGTTGGCACTGTTCTACTGTAACTCTTTTTCTAGATGGTGATGCCACATTTATGGTGCAATCATGCAAACCAGAGACCTCAAAACCCCCAGGAAATGTATAAATCCCATTTACCAGTAAGTGAAATGAGCCCAAACAAACCTCTAAGCAACATTTTATGCATTTGTTTAATGTATTTATTTATTTAATTGCTGTTTATAAGCCAGTAACACTAGTGGAGGCATTTTCTTTAGCAGCCTCCTTGTATATATTGTTCAAGCTGACATGCCTCTCACTGATATATAGCACTGAAGCCCCATAAGATAACAATAGCAAAAAAATTGAATAAACCTGTAAAGAAACCTCCTAACCTTTCTAACTGTAAAGAATACATGTAGAAATAATCCCCATCTTGTTATACACATGTAACTTCAGCTCCATGGAAAATAAAATTAAGCAATTTAAAAATGTGCTGTTTCCCCCAAACAACCGATTATAACATTTTTGAAATGCATGGTAAAACCAAACTGCAGCCATGTTTTCAACACAGCTTAACTGTTTGTATGGCTATTGTTTTAAAATCTTCTCGGGCCCCAGGTTTATATGCTTTCCTCGTTTAGTAGCTAGTAATAATTACCACACCTTTTTAACCTTTACCAAATGAGCTTGATAGACCTTTATAATCTCCACAATTATGTCAAACATATTGTGTTCTTATGTTCTACCCAACAAGGATATTGCCAAGTATTTTTTAAAATACTTGAGCCTTTCTTGAGGAGGGCTCTTCTTTTTCAATTCCTAAAGCAATTACAGACCTGAGAGCTTAAACAATGTCATGATTGTGCATCAGAGTGTTACCTTCCAGGCTGGTCAAAGGTAAGCACTTCCATCCCAGGACTCCAGGATATGTAATGATTAACCAGGTTCTCTCCCTTTCCACCCATAGTTGTGAGAAGACACCCAGTGAAAACAACTGACCCTGCCCCTTTCAGTCCATGGGCTATAAAAGAAGCATAATCGCAGAAGGAGGTGTGTCATTTGGGAGATGAGCAACCTGCAAGACTGAGGTCTGACCCTAAGACTTGACTGATTAGTACAATCAACTTTGCCTTAGTCATTGACAATTGTAGCTTTTAGCTAGTCTTAGTGACATCAAGTGCATGTTATTTTTGTTTCAACCTTTTGCAAGTAAATGGGGTGGCCTGGTTGGCACCCCAATAGTTCGTCAGAGTGCCTATGTTGCTAATGGTTGACGACAACACATATTCTAATAAATGATATAGTACTGCAACACCAAAAAAAAAAACACAGTAATGCAGTTGAATACAATAAATAAAAAAAATCTGTCCTGCCAAGTAATTGTGATAGCTCACTGAATAATCAAAGTTTGGTTTAAGGGTTCAAATCCCATAACCCTAACCCTGTGAAAAATTCCATATTAGTTTCAGGCAAATAGTGTTCCTTTCACTTACAAATTTATTACAGTGATAATCTAATATTCATGTAGCAATTAAAACATATACTTGTTGTACACTAATACTGAAATGCTAGATAAAAGGCAATGGTCCCACTGGAAAAACCTATTTTTTCACTTTGATTTTTTTTTTTTTGAGAGTAAAGAGATAAGCACACTGACACTCTGCAGACATGTTTCATTTATTTTTCTTTTCAGATCCTATCCTTTCAACATCCCTGGTCAACATGATATATTTGATAATAACGTAAAAGAATGAATAAAGTCAAATTGGAGGTTACAGCTCTCCTTCAAGGTTAGAGAGTTACAGACTCAGGATTGCACAAGGGTCTCCTGGTGCTTAAAGTGTTCATTTTCCAAGTTAGCATTCACATTACCTGTTGTCTTTCCAGAGCAGTAGAGCAACACCTCTCCAAGATGTAAACTGTTCACTGCCATCCTTAAGGTTCTTCATTCTTCCAGATGCCCATGACTTTACTCCTACCTTAAGGTGACAATTGGGTACCCAAACACATATTTTGACACATTGCCTTGAGCTTCCTGGAGAAAGATGTATTCATCATGACAGTAACAATCACACTCTTGTACTCAATGCACTACTAATTGCACTTTTTATTCACTGTACTTCCCCCAGTATACACAAGTCTCTTGTAGAGCTTTATATTCCCATACCATCCTAACACAAGGTACAAAGGAAAATAAAATGTTCTTTACTGCTGTTCACGATGTCATCTTCTTAGCATTATTATTTCTTTAATTAACCATGTTGTTATATGAAGAATATAACATAACGTTCTTAAACCTGCTTCCTCCAATTCAGGGAGCTAGACCAGCACCAGGATTCAGCACCAAGATCCATTCCAGGGGTAACCCACGCACACACCACACACATTCATTCAAAGAGGGCACATTTAATAAATAGAAATTAATGTACACAGGACATTTTTATAGATGTGGGAGGAAAATCGAGGGAGAACATGCACATTCCACAAAGACAATGAATGACTGCAGAATTTAAACCCAGGACACTGAGTCTGTGAAGCAGTAGTGCTAACTACTACACTACCATGAAGCCTGTTATGTCAAAAGTCAATTTATAAAGTACTCAAAAAGTTTGCTAGTGAAAATGTTAAAAAAAAAAAAAAATTAGAAGGTATACAAAATAGATTTTTCTAGGCTTAATAAAGGAAATTATCAAAATAGCTTATGGGAGAGAAACAACTTGCTGTGTCAGATGTTTCCATCTGCTTGATGTAGCTAAAGATAATACAAGATAAGCATAGATTAATTATGCTAGAGGTAACTAAATTCCTGTTACAGTTAGCTTTTTGCGCTTAAATATGGATGATTAAATGTATACTGTAAAATAAAAGAATTTTAGAAAACAGGAAGTTTGATCACTTCTGCAGAGTAATAGTTATATCAGATTTTATTTATCTTTTACACTCATTTCACATTATACTGAAGTTTGAAAATATAAAATACATTTTTACACAATGTTGTGATGTGAGATTTTGCATATAACTTGATAAATGTTTTGTATGTCTTTATTTGTAATCTAGGCAAAGCAATGTAATTTAGTGTTACTTTGTTACTTTGTTGAGAGGTATTCGT
The DNA here is from genome assembly GCF_016835505.1 of Polypterus senegalus. NCBI lineage: Eukaryota > Metazoa > Chordata > Cladistia > Polypteriformes > Polypteridae > Polypterus > Polypterus senegalus. The sequence goes on from NC_053166.1 coordinate 113,390,607, forward strand.
GTTTGCCAACCCCCCCACCCCCCCTCAATTTACGACTGTCTCTTTGTAATTTTATGACAGAATTTGGGAGGATGTGTCTTAAACCAGTTTGATGAGTATTTCTCTGCTAAAGTCTTTCAACCCCCTTGCAAGGAAGCCAGGATGTTTAACATATGGTTTTGGGGCAGAAGATAAGATGTTCTATTTCACCCATTGGTATGAGATATGGCTGTCTGGATTGGCTGGAGGGGTTGGACAGAAAACCTATAAATTTGCTTGCTCAACCACATTCTCTCTCTCTAACCAACATATGATGAAGAAGCATCTCTCTTGCTAACCTGTGATGATGAAGACAACACAATGAAGAGCACAGCTCAGCAGCCATATTGAACAGACTTGTGGCTAAAAGCTGAGCTCCAATGATGCCTTAACTAGAGACATTTTAAGTAACTACAAGTCTGTGTGCCACCTGAATTACACATCACCATTTAATCAGGTTGTATGGTTGCCAATATTCAAATGTACTTTGCATTTTATTATTATTTATGAATATTATCAGTAATACATTATTTTATGTGTAACTTAATTCCTGCTTGTCTTTTTACTACATCTAATTGCCTGAGGTTATAGATATAGAAAGGAAGGTGGGGATAAGTTATATACAGTGGTAAGTCTGTGAGATTAGGCATTCTAAGGCTACATATTAATAATACAATAGTATATATATAATATATATATTACTCTACCAAGATAAAACACACAATACATATAAATATGACATAATTAATTGTTACAATGTTAGCATTATGGGTAGTTTCATACCAGACCAGCATTAATGGGCATAAGGTAGGAGATAACATTGGATCAATATATTACAGAGCATTTGTACATTTACACTCACTCACAAAAGTCATTTAAGAGACCATAACTGAGCTGACACTCATATCTTTGATATGGGAGATGTAAAGTAGTGTGTGTGGCGCTCCCAATATCTATGCAGAAGTACAAAGGTCCAAGTCTTTAGAATCCTGGTGCTTCTTGTCTTGCTATATGGTTGTGAGACATGGACGTTATCTACAGTAGTGATCTGAGACAAAGGCTGGACTCCTTTGGTACTGTCTCTTTGGAGAATTCTTGGTACTGCTGACTTTGTATCGAAGGAGTGGTTGCTCACAGATTCCCGAATGAGACATGTTACCTGCTTTGTGAGGGAGTGTCAGCAATTCCCCGAGGGTGATCCAGCTCACAGGATCCTCATTGTTGAGGACTCAAGTGGCTGGATGAGGCCAAGGGGATGCCCATGTAACACCTGGCTGTGGCAGATAGAAGGTAATTTCCGGAGGGTGGGAATGGACCACATGTGTGCCCTGGGGGTTGCCAGCTAGGTTCCTGAGCATTTTCGTCATGTGTTGAGTGCAGCAACGTGCTTTGCTGGTCCATGCTCTCCAACCTTAACTGACCTGATGTGAACTCCAAACATATTTTTTTGTCTTGTTCATAAACAAACCGTAGTCCCTGTGACTATGGGAGAGCAGCACTAACCAATGGATTTTCTTGCAGCTTTATTCTAAGTATGAATATTACAAACAAGGACCTCTTATATTGAATTGCAGATTATTTTTGTTGACAAAAGTTTTCATTTAATTAGGTAAACATTTCTTTAATTATATTGTAAGTATGTGCAATCTGAACTGTATATAGCTACCCACTTCACTTTAACTCTACTTATTATGATAATGACAATACTCTGTTTTGAAGACAACAGGCCACCCTATCCTCAGTAAATATTTACGAACAAAATTCCCAAACCACCTCTGTTAGCTATTTTTGATCTAGAGAAGCAGAGGTTCTATCTAATTTCCTCCTATATTGCTGTGCTTCTCTCTCTGTTACAAACAGTGAGACCACCAATCCTTCACAGAAAACTCCTGACTGTTAGAAGTTGAAATCTCATTCTTTCAGTTACAAATGGTGTTGGTAACTACACATGAGGATGGGAATTTGAACTTGCTGACAAAATGAAAGCTTCATCAGTCTGGTGTAATGTCTGAAAATCTTTATTAATCTCACATTCTACCCTCACTTGTAAGCAAGACCCTGAGTTACTTGTCTCCACTTGGTATGACTGCTCCTCCCTCACCAGAATCAAGGTACATTTTCTGGGAGAAAAGATCTACAAAAACAGGATGGCCAGATTACAGTTTGTCGAAAGAACTGCAGAATTCAGAAAAAAGTCTTGTGGACAGATGAAACAAAGATGAACCTGTATCATAGTGAGGGCAAGATCAAAGAGTGGAGTCAAAAGGGAATTGCCCAAGGTCCAAAGCACCACCTCCTCTGTCAAACATGGTGGAAGGGGTTTTATGGTTTGGGCTTGTATGTCTACTACAGGTACTTGCACACTTTATATTCATTGATGATGTAACTGCTGACGGCAGTTAAACAATTAATTTTGAGGTATATAGAAATATCTTATCTGGTCAAGTTCCATTAAATGCCTCCAGACTCATTGGATGGTAGTTCATCCTACAACAAGATAATTATCCCAAACATACTGGTAAGGCAACACAAGAATTTTTCAAAGATAAAAAAAATTCTTGAATGGCCATGGTAGGTATGCTCCAAAGTTAAACATTGATACTGTGTTCAGCACTGACAGGAGAGTGTCTCCTGCATGGGGAGAAAAGCACGTGGCCGTGATATCTCTGGCAATCAGCAGCTACCCTCTAAAACACACGCAGTTCTGATATCTCTCTCAAAAACGTCAAACGCTACTCCTTAAGAATCTGTAGATGATAAAGTCTGTTGAACAAACAGGTATCGTTAGCTAAGCAGAGGAAAGGTATGCTCCAACACGTGGCGAGACGTACACCGACTCGAACGGAGGCTGGCACGTGACTGAGGAGGGGTCTGCGTTTCTGATTCACGCAAATAAATTAGTACCGCAAGCAAAGTATGATAGCGCGATGAGAGACATCGCAAAATCAACCAGCATGTTCAAGCAAATTGTAGAAAAAAACCTGATCTAAATCCGTTAATTAGTTCTCTCGTGCAAAGCCCACAGACATATAGACAGACAGACAGATGTTGCATTATATATAAACATAATATATACTGTATATACACACAAACATTCCAAACTCAGACATTTAAATGCTTTTGACTGAAATTATTACTTGAAATGATTGATTTGTAATGTATTACTCATATGATTGCAAAAACATATTTCAGTAGCAGCTATTCCAGTGTTCTAATGGTAAGCTCTTTTAGCTCAGCCATAACTAATCACGTTTAAATGCTAATAGAGAAACCTTTGTAATTGTATGAGACCAGCTATTTTGTTGAAAAATAGACTCTGGGTTCAAAAACGGCCTAAACAAAACAAATTTCTCAAAAAAGATGTCAATCTATAACAGCAAAAAGATGACTCTGGGTTGGTGACCATAGAGGTAAAATAAAATAAAGCAATATCGAAAATTGGTAAAAAAAAACAAAACATAAAAAATATATAATAAACAAATACAAAGAGTTCAAATGGGAGAATATTTGGAATCACCTGTCCAATGTCTGCGTTTATCTGGCCATTTTCACTCTTTCTTTTTACTGTTGCAGATGACACAGGTATTTGGTGCGTATTTGAGGAAGAAGCCAACTGAGGACCTGTAAGGTATTTGTTTCTCACATTTCAGATATATGCAGTTGTGCATATGACCCTTCTCCTTTTTCTGTCCTGGTTAGATCCATATTGTCCCCTTCTTTCAAGACAGCAGTGAACACCTTGGAATGAAATGTTCAGTGTCTTGGCAGTCTGTCATACGGAATAAACTTCATTTCATAAAAAAGCAATAGACTGAGATGTTTTTTGAGAAAAGCTTATGGAACCTAATCCTAATCCCAAATCTTACACTCATTGTTCAGTTAGTATATCTCTAACCCTGCCTTGCTTTTGGCAACTCTTTCATCTAGTTTATGAAAAGAAGCTTAATTTTTTAAAGTTGAAAGATTCATTCTTACTGTACTATATGAGCCTCAGCATCCCCTTCCTTCAACCTTCCCATGCAAATTATAAAGATTAATGTTAAATTCAGTCATGGTAATAGTGAATGATATAATGTAGTTAGTAGTGGCATTTTTGACTTAAATATGCTTTTAGAGCAATGCCAGAATTTTTCTATCTGTGTGCAGATTTTTCTAACATAAACATTAACTTACCTGACTAATTTTTTACTAGTGAGTAGTGAAACATTCAAGTTTGTGCAATTTTACCGTCAAAAAAAATCAGTCATAAAATGGGATGGTGGTGCTTGGTCTGCCTCAATTGGCATCAGGTTATTCTCATACCCTCTGACATCATCATCATCTGAGAAAATAAAACATATAGATTTAAACACCAAGTAAAGTGAAAGCCTAGCAACTACCTGCTGCTCAGAAAAATATAATGGCTATAAGCTGCCTAAATTGAAAAGGCAACACCTCATGTTTATAATTGAACAGCTTTAAGGATAAAAAAGATAATCTATAATAACAAACAGCATGTAGGCTACCAACACTGCATGACTCAAACTAACACCTGGCTGCACAGTAGTTATCAGTGCTACTGAGTGTGTAGGATTAGCAACAATAACTAGCTTAACTAAATATTCATTAGCATTGCTAACTACTTTGTGGCCAGCAAACAACTGGCCACACAGTAGTTAGCAGTGTTACCGAGTGTGCTGTTTGAGGCAGGGTGTGTAGCCTATGTGCTATGTGGCACTGCTAACTACTTTGCAGTTAGGTATTGGCTGGGCAGTGCAAGCCTGGGCAAACAATGGAAAAAATGGGCTTTTGTTCTTTCCACACCAGGGTTCTTTGCTTCTTTGAAACAGAAGCATCACACTACTGGATTCTTTTCCACAGGCTGGAAGTAGCACACCAAGGTTCCTTTGGGATTTTTTCAAATTGAATGCAGTCTTCCTTAGTGGTTAGTAAAAATCCAGATACTGTGCAATGTCTTGTGAACAATATATTTCTGAAATTGAAAACACATATTAAATCATTCTCAGATACTTGGCATAGACACACAGTATTCATTAATGCCATCTTACAGTGTCTATAAAAAGTATTCGCCCCCTTGTAAATCTTCATATTTTATTATTATACAACATTGAATCACAATTGGTTAATTTGAAATTTGTAACACTAATCAGCATTGTTTGTTTTTCATGTCTTTCCCAGTTCTTCCTTTATTCCCCAGATATTCAGAATTTATGTTTTTTAGTTTGATTGATGTCGCTGTGTATGAGGTAGTTCAGTGAACAACTAGTAATCACATTGGGGTTGGTTCATGTCATAAAAGCCAGTGCTGCTTTAGATATAGTATAGGTTACAGTCTCCTGCAAACATGTACTGGAAAATGCATTTAGGGAAAAGGGATGGACAGAAATTATGCAATAAGTGAATCCACGTTATTACATCTAATAAAAGAAATAAACATACAGGTAGCAAAATGGTTATGGGAACTGATATCGAAAACATTGAAAAAGAGATGCAAGTCTATTGACTAAATGAATGCAAGCATGAGAAAAGAGCTGAAATTGAAAAATGGATGTTGAATGAAATGGAGAAATTTCTTTAAGAGCTGAATAGAATGTAATGCTTTCTATACCTTCAAATGCTGGCTACAATAATTTGTAATTACCACTAATTCATCCTTGTGCCCTTTAGAGTCCTGGCACCCAATCCAGAGTTGAAATGCTGTTGAGATATTAGGCTATGGGTTGCCAGATCTCTGCAGCAATGAATGAGAATTAACGATGAATTAACGATGAATGGATGGGATATCAGTTCATCTTAGGCTGGACTTACGAACATTCACTCAGGGTGAACTTACAGTTTCCAGTTAACCCTAATATGCATGTCTTTGGTATGTGGTAGGATATTGCAGCAAGACCTGATAAAAGGGGAAAACATGCTACAGACACACACACTGTCCAATGAAACAACATTTGGCCCAGAGCTGTGAACTGCTGACATTAACCCCTCATTCAGACTGCCACATATTATCAATCAGGCCTTACATTATATACTGTAGCAAGTTTTATAGTAACATCACAACAATTTGCTTAGAAAAGAAAGCTATAATATTTAATCATTTTTTTATATGTTATAATCTCTAAAACTACAATTCCTAGAACACAGTCTCTTCCAGCCCTGTTTTGTTTTATGTTTTTAGAACATTAATTTTTCTCCAATCATTACCAATGCTGCTTTAAAAATATATCAATTTTGCCCCAGCACACACACAAAGACCATATACTAGCCCAGCATGCTTCCCTAAGCATGGTGAAATTAATATCTCATGGCCATCAAGTGATGTGAGAAAATTGATTTGGACTGGCTACAGAATTACCCTGGATGCAATCATAAGAATAAAGAACCATTAGATATATTGGTCAAGCATGTTTGCACCCGTAATGAAGCGCAGTGATGCAGAATATTACCCAGGGTTAAATGAAATTGCGGCCAGTATAAACACAGCAGATACATATTTCTTAAAGGCAATACAAATGGCTGACTGGAATCCTGTACTGTAATTTGCATTTGTAATTTTCTAAAAGTCAGAAGTGAAGGCTAATAAACTCACTTAACAGTATGGAGCTAAAGTGCAATGAATATTAAGAAGACTTAGTGAATAGCAGTGATGATTCACTTTCAGACTACATATGCATATGACCTGTATTTGGTGGCTTTTCGCCGGAGGTCAATACATTGTGTGCAGACAGCAAGCCATAAATTGATGGGGGCATCCAGAAGACATGCTCTTTAGAGCAGGCTTTCTTTGGATGACAGTTAAAATTTTCAAACACAAGCTTTCTTACACAGATTACCTCTCTGACTCTTCATGCTATCCATTTCACTGTTATACCGTTGCTACTTTTATATTAAAGGCATATGCGGATAAAGACAGTCACAAGAACATTCAGTTCACTTTATTCTCACTCTTCACACTCTTCTCCAAAACCTGGCTTGGGTTGCTATTCATATTCTCATCAAACCATTTGAAATTCCTCTTGATTGTCAACCTGTCTCTACAAGCATCATGACACATACATACTTATCAGTGCCAATTAAGAATTAATGTTTAGTAGAAGTAGTAGTTGTAGTAGTAGGTCTAGTAGTAGCATACATAGTTTTGGCATATGACAGGAAAACCAAAATAGCCAGAAAAAATCTATTTAGATACAAGAAAAAACACAGACAGATATTGGGTTGTATAAATACATTTATACTCGCTGTATAATAAAGATATTATCAGTATAATATCAGGTCACAAACCAGATTTGCAAATGACATGTCCAAGAGGCTGAATAAATACATTATAAAGAATATGGCTGTTGGTTTTATAATTTGTTTACATTATTAATCAGTGAATGTTTTTTGTTTATTTGTGGTCCTAAATTACTGTGGTCATTAGTGTTTTTTATTGTGTCCTGTCCAATGTGTCCTGTCCTCTTTATCTGGAGCCTTAGGGAGGCAGGCCCTCTGACATAGCAGCTGATTAATCACCTTCAGCATTAATATTGGACTGAGTGACTCAGGTTCCTTAGACTGGCATTGCCATTTCTCTGTACAGTGTTTATTGTAAGTGCTCTGTGAATTTCCTACATTTTTTAAAAATGTACTCTTTTTTCTATTGATTTTGAATTCTGGATTGCAAGCTGAATTTGATTGCTTTTGGTTGTCTTTCTGAAATATTTTCGATTCTGTCCTATTTATGTTTATATATTATTTAAATATAAAAAATGTTTTGTTTATTATCAATTTGGGCAGAGGTTTTGGTGATCCCTCTCCTTCTCTGTGGAAGAAAACCCCCGAGGAAGATCAATCAATTAGATTTTTATTCGGTCACAGATGAGTACCTGGATTCTATGTTGTAAGGAAGAAGAGCAAAGTTACATTTTTCGATTGGCTTTTTATAATTTCTTCTTCCTCCCCCTTCCCCTTACTTAATCAAAAAGCATAATATAATTTACTTAAACATTTTATTTTATTATGCTAAAGGGCCATCTGTTCTTATTTTTTCACTTGTCAGATAGACCCTAAAGAAGGAAAGGTCATCTTTCATGTGCCAAATAGATACATTCCTAAAGAAACTAGAAATTTTCCTGGGTCAGCTTACTGCACCATCTTATGACAGACAACTGAATGAATAACCTACCGTTATAGCAAAAACCTTTGTCAGCTATTAACCCTAAGTACCTTGCAAGCAGTTAATTTTTCTTTCACACCTCCTTGAATCTTTGCAAATTTTATGGATTATTTCAGATTGTTTTGAATATTATTGTTTTCTCATTCAAAGTTTGCCTGGAGGATGAAACATACTTTGAAGTTTTGGTTAAAATGCTGGTTTTGGTTTTCAGGCCTCAGTAAGCCTGAATCTACATTTTGGAGCCAATACCTCATTTTGTGTTTAAGAGCCAGATATACCATATCAGCAGGTGACCCTGTGCCAACTAGTGCACAATCCAGAGTACCACATAAATTGATGTAAGCAGAGGATGTCTTGTAGTCCCTCACACTGACCAGATTTGTGAAAAAGGCTCTGCAGCTCCTTCAGGTTTATGTTTTCTTTTAAAAAAAATTTTTTTGGTCTCCCCTAGACTTTCTCGTATACTCAAATATAGGGATGTATATTTGATGAGTAAACTGCAAGACAATGATTATATTTTTATATTATGTACATTAAAGAACCATCAACAACAAATCAAATTAATAATATATTGAATAATTATTATAAAAGTAAAGTTGAATTAATCGGACTCTGCAGCTGCATGAATAAAAGGTAAAGTACCACTTCTGGTTAGCGGAAATAGTCCAAAAGTTGATAGAAATCTAAGTTTTGCATCTAATACTTAGATGCAAAATTTGTTTGACGTATTCAAGTTATCATGTTTAAATACACACACACACACACACAGACAGACAGACACACAGACATAATTCCAGAAATTGTATTTTCGGACTCAGGGAGGTCTAAAACGTCGAGATTCATCAAAATCTCAAAATTTAATTTTTGGAGCATTCCAATACTTTCCCTGTACTTTGTATATGAGAATGTCAGGGAGGTCTAAAACGTCAAGATTCATCAAAATCTTGACATCAAATATTTGGGCAATTACAATACTTTCCTTATACATTGTATATGAGAAAGTAAAAAAGTTACTTATTTTAATAGATTTTTGTTTATTTGTGGAGGTAGACAGTGATGACATGCTATACAAAGGTGAGTATAAATAAAAGTTGATGGCTACTGTAGAAGTCTGTCTGCATCTAATGAACAGAACTTAGAGGACTCTTTTTTAAGGGACAGAAGGGAATCTAGTGAAACTGCTTTTTTAATATCTGGGAGAGCCAAATGCACTGTGTTCTATACATGTGACATCACTACTATTACTATTACTACTAGTAATACGACATTTCGTGAAGTTGACAAAAGACAGTTTGTTACATCAGATTGACAAAGAGGATATTAATAAGCTCCATCTCTATCTTATATAGCAACTACACTCTGTGAAATCACAAGAATCGAATCTGCAGCAGGTGCCTAAAGCAAGCCAATACCTCACTGGAGTCACACTCCCATCTTTACAGCACATTTACAGTAAGAAATGCTTGAACGAAACACTTTTCATTCACTCCTGCTTGGTTATTTGCCATTCAGCAAGTATTACTGTAGCATTGAATGTCATAGAGTTTTTTCAGTTTCAGCTTTTATCTCTCATCCAGTTATCTGCTTTACTTAAATATTACTTGCATGTCCCAATAATATGTAATGTACTGTTACTACATTTTTGACAGTTATGCACCACATGTTCTAGCAACATGTACATTTAATTGTGATGAACATTACCAAGTAGTATAGTAGGCATCTTCAAATCTCAATTATATTTAGCATAGTTTAGAGACTAATGAACAACACTGAGCCAAATGGCCTGTTCTCATCAAAATTGTTCTTATGTTTTTGATATAAAGTATAATGACAACACATTTAAATAATTTAGGTCACTTTTAATACAAGCATAAAATTATCAGCTAAAAGTTAAAAGGCTGGCTAAGTTGAGGCTCAGTCCTTACCTGGATAAATTCTGAATAACCAAATCTAACCCGTGTAGAAAAAAAGAAATGTTTCCGTAATAATTAATGGAGAATTTCTTCTTCAGTTTTACCATGACCTGTGCCAACTGTCTTATGGCTAGGCAGGCCCAAGTATATTTGGCTGCTGATAATCCATAATGACCTGAGTCAATTTATTAACTCACAGCTTGTAAGTTTCATGCATCCTTTACAACCTTTGCTACACTATAAAATGACCTGTGATGCTGTTTCCTCCTTAAAATGAGATATATACAATTAATCCTGGTATATAAACACTTGGAATAAGAAGTTTTTACTGTACCCATAATACCACAAAGTTACAAACAAGTACTTCAACAAATTAAAAAAGTACAATATAATTAGTAGGAAACAAAAGGAAAATAAAATTATGAGGAAAATAGTCAGGCTACTAATCTGGCAGCCAAGCATGTGTATGCCAGCGGTTCAATTTGTTCCAGGTCCACAGAACAGAAGGAAAAATCCTTAATGTTTCAGAAATCAGAATGCTCTTTCTATAATTTATATATTTTTTTCTTGCACTATAATCATTATTGTTTATGGTGCTATGATGAACTGACGCCCACAGTCTTGGACACCATGCCTTCATGGACACCTAATGTTTCGTAATCAAGGACGGACAAGTGCAATTGAGGAGACAACAACCGAGTTTAAAGGTGCCAAAAGTGCATACTGTATATATTTTAAAACTGTGTCACTGTGAAAACTGCGCACGTCATTAATTCATTTATGAACATGGATTCATCAGGAAATAAATAAATAACAATCAGGTAAAATCTTTTGGAAAAAACAGAGCATCAATCTTCCCAACAAAACACCTCAGGACTATGAATGGAGCCCCTTCACCTTCATATGATAATACTAGCAATTTTACTGTATATCACTTGAATCATTCAATCCTCAGGCCATATTGCCTACAGATATTTGAGACTACAGTTCCCTTCTAATGATCTCACATTTCCTCAGCTCACAGTTAGCAAACTTGACTGAGACATTAAACTAGGAGTCCTAGGTTCTCTTGCTGTCTGCCATCTTCTGTTAAGATCCATAGAGAGCTCTCCACAGACCTCCCATTTCCCTTGCTCCTAGTTGCAGTGGAGCAGGTTTGACCCTCCTCTCTTGGAAGGCACAGCAATCTGAAAGTGATAAGGCCTGTTCATTCCATCCTTTTTTTCTCTATCCCCTTTAGTTTCGAGTCTCCATCCACTTCTGATCTCCCAATTTATGTCTCTTCTCTTTTTCTTTTATTTTCATTCTGTTTTAATTTTTCCTCCCATTTTTAGTCCCCTCCCTACCACTTACTCTTTATATGCAACATTAACCTCTTACCACCACAGCAGCTGAAGACTGTCAATTATTGTGCCTCAACTCGGCAATTGATCATTTAAAGGGACTGCATGAGTACTCTAATGTGTCAGTCCCAAGGCATACTGGTGCTGGGGAATATGCAAAATAAGCACTAAAACAAATTAAAACAGTTTGAATCTGTGATCAGTAACATAACATGTCACAGGCACTGTCCTTTTTTTGGAAATATAAAATAATTGCCATTGTAAAAATTCTGATTTTAAATTTAAATCTGAAGAACTGTTTAACAAAACTCTAATGCTATGGATGTGTTCTGTGATACAGTATAGTGGTGCCCTGCTCAGAGTTGGTTCCTGCTTTGTTGCCAAGATAGACTGCAGTTCCACACTACCTCTAAAAACTTTTAAGAATAGATATGTTAAAATATCATATTTAAAAAAGTGTGGAGTGCTTAGGACACATCACCAATAAACTAAATTGAACTAAATTTCACAAATGTGATGAGTGGCACCATGATGAGTACTGTATGCTTGTAGTTCTTAGGACCTGATGCCTAGTTCCCACCTAGTCACTCTCTTGGTAAATGTTCTCCCCATGGCTGTCTTCCATTTTGCCTAATGTTGTTTCAGGTTCCAAAGAAGTTCACACCAAGTTAGTTACAACTGCAGAAGGTCTGATGTTGTACACATTTAACTTTGCCCTGCAATGAAATGGCAGTCCATCTAGGTTTGGTTACTGCCACCCCTCCCACTGTTACCATGGCCCAGCTACCCATAGTACTGTATAATAGATGAATGGCTGTGTTTTATGTTTGATTTATCACATTTATATGCAGTTGGTGCAAAAGAAAAAAATACTGAAAATGAAAAGCTGGGTGGTGTGCACTGTATGCTGCACATTTATCATGAAATAAAAGCTTATTGTTATTTGTCAATGCCTTGTCCTATGTGATGAAATGGTATATTCAGCTTTTCTTAACTTTAAAAAAGTTTTCTTTTTTTTGGCTCCTTTATGCCAGCTTCTACTCAACAGTATCTGTCAAATCTAGCCTGCAGGGAAAAAAGTTTACAACATTAAGGACTCAGCAGATTCTATAAGAATATTTCACTCCTGCGGATTTAAAATATCAAGAGCTGCACCTGCTGTTCAAAACACCAATTAAATGTGGCATCAGTTTACATCGCTGTTGTTATCTTGTTTGTTGAATGGAACAGGCGTACTGCGGATAAATGAAAGCAACATAGAGGGCTTCGTCTAAGGCAATGCTCTGCTCGGCTGGTCACCACTGTATCTGAATGTATTTAAACTGCCTGCTACAGATCCCTATAATGCACAGCAAGAGATTTTTTTTAGAAATATTTTCAAACCCATTTAGTCTAATTCAGGGTCACAAGGGGCCATGAGATGCAAAACAAGGACTTACCCTGTCTATCACAGGGCCCACTAATGTACACATTTAAATTTCCATTGTGCCAATTCAGAAATGTTATTTAAACTTGGTATTTCTAAATATGGAAAATACACTACCCAAAATACCCCACCATTACTGAAACTTTACTGTGGAAGGTATCAATTAGAACCATTGCGAAATGATGTGTCACTGTTAATACAATGACAAAAGCAGCACAGATAACACAAAAACTTTAATGTGCTAAATACATAGAAATATGCTATTTAAATTCTATTAAGGCTTGCAAGCATAGATGGATGTATGGATTGTTTGATGGTTGAATGATACTTTATTTATTCCAAGGAGAAATGAAAAACTTTATAGAAGTTTAAGAAATAAAAATTTAAATAAAACAAACAACACCACCCTCCAACACACGTAAGAATTTCTGGTTTGGAAAATAGAGAAAGTTGCTGCTGTTAATAACAGAGTTGTAGGTGGGAGTAAGATGAAGTCAGACTTGAGGCATTCACATTTAAATAGAGCAGTTGCTGGTTGTTGTTTTTACAAATGAAACATACTGATAGAACCTTCCTTATTTGAAGTCACCAGAATTCTGAATGATTCACCATTAAGATATTGGTGCAAAGTGAATCTTTTCTGTTGCTGATTCAGTCAGGATGATGTGCAGTATCTTATCTTCTAGGGCATTAACGTGAATTAATTTAGTCCCCATTTCATTGTCTGGATCATGTAAGCCAGTGCACTGCAGTACCCACCATGTCACAGTACTTGAACTGGCTTGAAATGTACTTGAACTGGCTGTTACTCAGTTCAAAAGTTCATTAATTTAAATAAAAGGAATAGAATGTTTCTCATTATATGGATTCAGTTCCGATCTCAAACCTTTCCAACTTACTTTAATCTTATGTCCAGGTATTCACTCTTTCTATCCTTGGATGAGCTTGTAACTTTTATTCTTACTCCAGATTTCCGCCCTTTCCATCTTTGGGTAATTTGCTCCTACATTAAGGTGTAAGAGAGCTCCTTTAGGTGGCAGTGATCACAGTGCTAACAGTTGAATTCTTATATTCTCAGATGTTATACTGTAGATGTACATAGCCATCAGATCCTCTACACTCACCCTATTACATCTCTCAAGTACAGAGCTTGTCAGAAATGGGCAGACACTCAAGTCTGTGATGACAGTAGCATCTCTTTAATTGAATTTAAAAATACACTCAAAAATTCATAGCAAACCAGGGGCAATATTTTAACATTAACATTGAATAACATTAGATAGATAGATAGATAGATAGATAGATAGATAGATAGATAGATAGATAGATAGATAGATAGATAGATAGATAGATAGATAGATAGATACTTTATTAATACCCAAGGGGAAATGTACATACTCCAGCAGAAGCATACTGATAAAAAAAACAATATTAAATTAAAGAGTGATAAAAATGCAGGCATAACAGACAATAACTTTGTATAATGTTAATGTTTACCCCCTGGGGTGAAATTGAAGAGTCACATAGTGTGGGGGAGGAACGATCTCCTCAGCCTGTCAGTGGAGCAGGACAGAGAGGGCAGTCTGTCGCTGAAGCTGCTCCTTTGTCTGGAGATGATCCTGTTCAGTGGATGCAGTGGATTCTCCATGATTGACAGGAGCCTGCTCAGCACCCGTCGCTCTGCCACAGATGTCAAACTGTCCAGCTCCGTGCCTACAATAGAGCCTGCCCTCCTCACCAGTTTGTCCAGGCGAGGCGTCCTTATTTTTTGCTGCCTCCCCAGCACACCACCGCGTAGAAGAGGGCGCTCGCCACAACCGTCTGATAGAACATCTGCAGCATCTTATTACAGATGTTAAAGGACACCAGCCTTCTAAGAAAGTATAGCTGACTCTGTCCTCTCTTGCACAGAGCATCAGTGTTGGCAGTCCAGTCCAATTTATCATCCAGCTGCACTCCCAGGTATTTATAGGTCTGTACCCTCTGCACACAGTCACCTCTGATGATCAAAGGGCCTGGACCTCATAAAATACATCACCAGCTCCTTGGTTTTGCTGGTGTTCAGTTGTAGGTGGTTTGAGTCGCACCATTTAACAAAGTCCTTGATTAGGTTCCTATACTCCTCCTCCTGCCCACTCCTGATGCAGCCCACGATAGCAGTGTCATCAGCAAACTTTTGCACGTAGCAGGACTCCAAGTTGTATTGGAAGTCCAATGTATATAGGCTGAACAGGACCAAAGAAAGTACAGTTCCCTGTGGCACTCCTGTGCAATGTTAGACCTGCAGTTCCTGAGACGTAAATACTGAGGTCTGTCTGTAAAATAGTCCATGATCCATGCCACCAGGTATGAATCTACTCCCATCTCTGTCAGCTTGTCCCTGAGGAGCAGACGTTGGATGGTGTTGAAAGTGCTAGAGAAGTCCACAAACATAATTCTTACAGCACCACTGCCTCTGTCCAAGTGGGAGAGGAATCGGTGTAGCATATAGATGATGGCATCCTCCGCTCCCACCTTCTCCTGGTATGCGAACTGCAGAGGGTCGAGGGCACGGCGGACCTGTGGCCTCAGGTGGTGAAGCAGCAGCCGCTCCATGGTCTTCATCATATGTGATGTCAGGGCGACAGGCCTGAAGTCATTCAGCTCACTAGGACGTGATACCTTTGGGACTGGGGTGATGCAAGATGTTTTCCAAAGCCTCGGGGCTCTCCCCTGTTCCAGGCTCAGGTTGAAGATACGCTGTAGAGGACTCCCCAGCTCCAACACACAGGCCTTCAGTAGTCGTGGCGATATTACAACTGCTTTGCTGGGACAAAGTCTCCTCAGCTCTCTGCTTACCTGGGCTGCTGTAAATGTGGGTGGGGGGAAACTCTCTCCTATGCTGGTATCAGCAGAAGGATGGGTGGAGAGTGCAGTACTCTGAGGTGAGAGTGAGTTAGGGTGGTAAAACCTGTTGAAGAAGTTGTTCATCAGGTTTGCTCTCTCCACGTCAGGCTGCAGTCAGTGATGATATTCATCCCATCCCACACTTCTTTCATGCTGTTATTCTTTCTGCTCCAGCTTTCTCCTGTACTGCTCCTTCGCCGCCCTGAGCTGGACTCGGAGTTCCTTCTGCACGTGTTTGAGCTCATGCTGACCTTTAAAAGCCCTTTTTTCTGGTTCAAAAGGCCCTTGATGTCACTTGTAATCCATGGCTTGTTGTTAGCATAGCAGCGTACTATTCTTACTGGAACTACAATGTCCATACAGAAGTTGATGTAGTCAGTAGTGCAGTCAACAACCTCCTCAGTGTTCTCACTATATAATCCCTACAGGATATCCCAGTCCATGGTTCCAAAGCAGTGTCTCAGAGCCTGCTCTGCCTCAGGGGACCACTTCCTGAATGAGCGTGTGGTTGTAGGTAACTCCCTTACTCTTGGTTTGTAGTGAGGCTGAAGTAGAACCGGGTTATGATCTGCTTTCCCAAGCGCAGGCAGTGGGGTGGCGCTATATGCATCTTAAACATTTGCATACAGTAGGTCAATAGTCCTATATATATTATTAAAACAAATATGCAAAAAATAATGGAACAATATATATGCACATGGACTGATACTACCTTGGATAACTGAAATATGCATAAAACAGATGGCTGCAGCTATTTCAGATTAAAAATTATGGGTATAAAACATTTTGCCAATTTATTTGATACAGTATGACTTTAATCCTCTTTCCATACCTTAATGAATTTAAAATTCCTCACTTTGCCACAATGTACTGTAGTTGCCTTAGCATCAAAATGTTGGCAGGTGTAGTGTCTTCCTGCTGTTCAATATATAAAAGTGCTGTTTCAATGGCATGTAGATTTTAAAATCTTGTGTGGATTTTCTGTGCAGTCTTCATTATCATAAAACACAAAAATCCTAAGTAACCGCAACAGTAGAGCATGTGCACACAGTCAAATTTGCAGACACACTGACAGTAGCCGAAGGGTACAGTTTAGGAGAGATGAATGAGTCATACCCACATTCCCACAGTCACCAGTTCCTCAACTGTTTGCTTGGTACAGTTGATGTATAGTATTGGCACTAATACGCTACTTAAGAAAATAAGCTCCTTTTCAGTCACTCTTGACGGTGATCTCATCAGACCTTCTTCTGATGCAAGGAATCTTGGTGTCATTTTTGATTCTTCCCTTTCTTATTCCGCCCACATAAACCACATTAAGAAACTTTCTTACTTTCACCTCTGTAACACATCCCATGGTCGCTCATTCCTCTAATTTTCTAATGCTGAGAAACTTGTCCATGCTTTTATCACATCCCGCATCTATTATTGTAACTCGCTGCTGGCATGTGCCCCTTCTAATCTTCTATCACAGCTCCAATTGCTTCAAAACTCTGCTGCAAGATTCCTTACTTGAAAAAGCAACAGTGAGCACATCACACCCATCCTGCTTCGCCTTCATTGGATCCCTGTGTCTTATAGGATTGAATATAAAAGTGTATTAATAACCTACAAAGCTTTAAATGGCCTTGCACTGGACTACATCAGTGACCTTTTAAATCACTATTCTACTGTTTGCCTATTAAGGTCCTCTGATTCTGGTAATCTTGTTGTGCCTCACAGTAACCTGCACTCTATGGGTGACAGGGCCTTCAGCTCCATAGTACCCAGACTTTGGAATGACATTCTGAAATTAATTAGATCAGCTGACTCCATTTATTCGTATTAAAAAACAACTTACAACTCATCTATTTAGGAAGGCTTTTAACTTAACTTAACATCCTACCCTTTCTTTCAGTTTACCTCTCTGTCCAGGTGCTCAGGATAATTTGCATGTCTGTTATATCACAAATTAAGTTAATAGTTAAGTTTTTCTTTTAGCATTGAATTTAGTATTTTACTCTGGTTTATTGTTCTTTATTCTAATTAATGCTTTGTTATCTGTTTCATTGTTCTATTCGGGAAAACATTTGTATCCAATGTTACATATACCCTGCTGTTTTTTTTTCTAAGACTCTGTGAAGCGCCTTGAGGATGGGAAAGGCGTTATATAAATAAAATGTATTATTATTATTATTATTTATGTGCTTGGTACAGTATTACACAAAGCTTCAGAAGTGGCTAGCGACTGCATTATAAAGTACAGGACGGCTTCCTTTTATGTCAGAACCATAAGTACTTCCAGTGCCAGAGCATAGCTCAATGGAAGCACTTCTGGGTAAGTGGAAGCCCCAAAAAACAGGGACAACGAATCCCCACTGCACACCCTGGCAGCATCTCTAGGAACCAGCAGGGCTGATGGCGTCATCTGTAGGCCTCTTTGTATGGTATGCAATCTGGAGTGGATCAAAATACCTTTTAAGAATGGACCTGATGAAGTCTTTAATAATAGGCTACCCTCGAACCATTTCATGAAAAGACATGTGAGTAATACAATAATGATTCAGGCACATGGGTTTGTTGTTCTCTGGTTTGGTAACAATAACAGATTTTTTAAAATGGGTAGGAATCACCGACTGGGGCAAAGTGTCATTGAGGATGGATGTAAACACTCTAGCTAGCTGGTCAGCACATGATTTAAAAATGTGCCCAGATATTCCATTATGACCTTTCCTGCAGTTCACATGCCTGAGAACACGAAGGACATCATGCTCTATAACAAAGATTGGTACTCTTCTGTTCTGAGCGGTGCTAACGCGAGCTCTATTATCCTCTGTAGCTGGTGAGCTAATGCCGTTAGTGTTAGAATGTGTTCAGGTTGTTAGCCAGAAAAGAGCCAACACACACCTCTAAAGTCCATAATGGTCTGTAGTCCATACTACATTCATCTGCTGTCCCCCAGATGAAAGTTAGACTCCACTTTCTCCTTGTACCACCTCTTTGCCTTGTCACAACCCTCCTTAGAGTAGTAGGCTGACTTGTACTGACTATAGCCTCCCATCCACAATCACGTGTTGTAAGCTACAGTACGTGCATTTACCATATCCCAGATAGTTTTGTCCACCCACAACTTCTGATGGGGAAAACTGGAATTTTTCTTGCAACAATGGATTCCGCTAGCATAGCAACAAAGCTAACTGCTACATCGGCAAACTCATTAACGTTATTAAAGCATGAACATAACGCATACAGTTCACATCATCAAGTGCATCCTGTAGCATGGCTTCTAACTGGGCAGACCAGCATTTGATTTCTGTTGCCACCAGAGCCTCTCTCTTGATGCTTTGTTTATACGGAGAAAAGGAAAATTGCAGAATGGGCTGACCTGCCAAAAGTAGGTTGAGAAAGCACTTTGTAGTCTGACTTAAACTGAGTGTAGCAATGGTCCAGTGTGTTTCCCAGTCTGTTGTTGGATGGGCATGTGACATGCTGGTGAAAGTTTACCAGGACCCACAGGACCCAGTTAGCTTTGTTAAAGTCCCCTGCCACAATAAACGCTGCGTCTGGGTGCTTTATTAGATGTTCATTAAGCATATTGTGCAATTTAGTCAAATTCTTATCTACGTTAGCCTGAGGGCAAATATAGAAATAGGCAATGATAACAACAGAAAACTCACACAGCAAGTTATGAGGATGACAAATGAGTGCCAGATGTTCCAGATCAGCCATGCAGGAATGCAAGAGAGTGGAGATATTCTTGGGACCACACCATTTATTGTTTATCATAAAACAGACATCTCCATCTTTTACTTTACCGGACTCATCCATTCTGTTCATCGAAAAGACAGAGAAATACTCAGATGGGGTAACTACTAAGTTGGGTATTACAGGTGAAAGCCATGTTTCAGTGTAACAAAGAGCACCATAGTCCCTAGAGTCCCATTGAAATTTAATTCTGGTTCAGAGATCATCTATCTTGTTTTTGAGTTGCTGGACATTTGTGAGGAGGTTACTGGGCAGAGGAGGATGGTGTGGTTTATTCTTCTGCATGCCGGCTCTTTTGCCGCAGTGTTTTTCTCCATTGCCAAGGTTTGGCTCCTGTAGTGCCTTTGTTATTGTTTCCATCATCACTTCAGATTTCATGGAGAATCTCACCTGGACACGAAAGGCCAATAGATAGGTCGCTTCAAAATAGGTGAGTAAACTGATTCCCAATGTTTACAAGTGCTCCCCTGTCACAAATAATCAAATTGAATGCAGTTTGCAAACAATGTGATGAAAAATAACAAAAGGTTTTAACGGAGCAACCAAGATGTTAGCTGAACTCAGCAGCGCCATCACTCTTATCTCTGCTTTAAATAAAAATATTAATATACTTCAAGTAAAATATTTAAAATTTTGATGAATATGAAGTTAAATTCAATTATAGATTTTAATTGTGCAACTAAATTGTGCAATTAATTTTTAATTAAATAGCAGCACTAATATGTATACAGTATGAAGACACAGATAGATAGATAGATAGATAGATAGATAGATAGATAGATAGATAGATAGATAGATAGATAGATAGTGTCACACATGTGCAATTAGGAGGCAGTCAAAGAGCCTAAAGGTGAGTGAAACATCACGAGATAGAGGGTTATCACGTGGTACTTACCTAAATCTCTTTTGGTCAACAGAAAACCTGAAGAAAAATAATTCCTCAACTTCCGGGTTCCAAAATGGCCACGATGATGTCACTTCCGGCCAACCATGATGATGTCATTTCCGGCTCCATCAAATCACCTCACTTCTGTCTCATCATGATGACCTTGGTTCCGGTTCCTGTTGCAACGTCACTTCCTGCCAACCATTTCCTGTCCCATAATCCTTTTTGCTATAAATCCGCCATTTTGGCTTCAGTAAAATGTTCATTGTTTGACTTAAGACTTTGAATCACTTTATTTCTTTATTGTCTGGATGACAATATACGGGGATGGTCCCCAAAACTTTGTTTTGTCTTGTGACGTATTATTTTGGCAAGAATAATCACCACAATAGATAGATTACTATTCACAGTTATAGATACATTGAAGTAAATACAATAAAAGAAAAAAACATTGGTTTATTGTATAAACAGTAAGTGCAAGGCAGGAACCAATTTAGAAGGTGTGTGCTAATACATCATGAAGCACATGAACCATTGACAAGAACAAGGTTTGGAAATTTTAGAGATTTCCATTGAAGTGATTGACCTTCAACTATCCTTGGACAATGAAGAGCTATCTCAACTGTACATGGTGAAAACTTACAAAATCCACAACCCCACTGGAATCAAAATGCCAGTTAGGTGGACGATTAGACCATTGAGTGAATATTTTATCATAAAACAATTAGTGTTTAAATTAATTTCATTCTAAAGTAGCATGGTGGCAAGGTGGTTAGTATCACAGCTGCATGGATATTAATTTGACTCCTAGGTGGGTCATTGACTATATGCACTTTGCAAGCCCTCAACAGACCAGGTCTGGGTCTGAACCACAAATTAGTGTCATCTTACCTCTACCCGGTACTAAAATAATAGGGTTCTGAAATTTGATAGGTTGATTAAATGTGAAGATGTGTTTAGACTAAAAGATATAGCAACCTGCAACTATGACTCTTACAGCACCTAAATTTCCATATTGCCAAAGCACAGAAAAAAGAACCCAGGCCAAGTGGCACTTTGTGGATGAAAATTATGAATGCAGTGCAGTTCCTTTTTTCTGAAATGTTGCATATTCCCAACTTTCACATAAAGATGACCTTAAAATTTCAGTCATAAATGTATTCTTCATGGTAGGGATAAAGGAGATTCAAGTCTAGATTTGTGAACAGAAAAAAATTGCTGTACTTAACTCTGAGACATCACAAGAGCCTCATTTGCAACCTAAAGGCACAAATGTTACATTAATTATGAAGTGGAATGGCTGATTCCTTTATATGACATGACTTGAAAATGGCATAAAACGCCAATTAAATCATAATTAAAGAGCCTTGCACTGGCATTACAAAAAGTCATGTATAATGAAAGGCAGTTTATCCTAAAGTCGTTTTGATGCAACATTTCCTAAATTCAAACTAATTTAAAGGTCATGGGCAGGTCAATTGGAAAATGATGCAGAATGTTTTTCTGGTGATCTGTGAAGTAGAGCGTGAAGTCATTGCATTTACCATTTTTTTCTAAATTTCTTTTTTGTTTCCAAGAATTTCATTTTTATTTTTTCATTCCATCCTGTATTTATGAATTTATTTATTCTAATCTATTTCCCTTAGTTTTCTCCTGTTACAGGCAGTCCCCAGGTTATGTACGAGATAGGGACTGTAGGTTTGTACTTAAGTTGAGTTTGTATGTAAGTCGGAAGAGGTACATTATTTTAATAAATGCTATTGTTGACTGACTGTAACCAAGTGCTCTGCCAATGAATGATGGAGTTTCACGTCTCTTTGAACTTTTAATTATTTCTACTTTATTTTCAATGGTGATAGCTTTTCTCTTCTTTACTATATCACCAGCACTTGCATCAGATTTGTGTTTCAGAGACATTCTTGAAGGGTGAAGACAAAAGGTAAAGATGAGCTCTTCTGTACAGTACTGTACATGCTATCACAGCAGGAAGGCACCAGTCATCAACATGTCTGATGCATTGACAAGAGACAACTTCCTGCTATGTGCGTAACAGTACAAGCAGGCTTCCTATTGAGAATGAATGGGGGTAGCGATGGGCAATTCACCATTCGCCCACCACACAGTCACTTCCACTACAGTATGCTGCCTGCAGCTTCCACCCACCGAAAATGAACACAGTGCAGCCAAAGGCGGGTAGTGAATCACCCACCACCATCCCCATTTAACAGGCAGCTAACCAAGGTACACTACAATGCTGCCCCCCACCCCCGTTCACTTTCAATGGCCTCCATTCAGCCATAACCAGGTGACTGCTTGCAGCATTACCAATGGTGGGCGGGCAGTGAAACACCCTCCTCCGCTCCATCCAACCTGCATCCAGTCAGGAGCACTAGCTCCTGAGCCCAGCTTTTCCACCTGCCTACTTGACAATGGCTCTATCACCATGATCCAGTAGTCTAGCTGAAGACTTGCTCCTGGAAAAACATCTCTGCAGTTATTGCTTGTTTATTGTTTTTAACCAACATGTTTAATTATATGGGAAACACAAACCAAAGCATTACGCTTTCTTTTTTGCGTTTTATTACTGTATGATTATACAAGGTTAGCCCAGCCCACTGCCTGTTTTGTGCTTGGAATAAATTGGTCATGGAAGCTAAAAGTCTGTTAAACTTAAGAGATATCTAAGGCATTCCAAACAGCTAAAAAGAAAACAACTGAATTCTTTTGTTGTAAGGACAGTGAGTCACACAATCAGCATGAAATCCTAACTAATAAAAGTTAGCAACTGCAGAGAAAAGACCTACTGCCCAGAAAACCGCCGATACAGGATGACTGTTCTAAACCATGGCAAACCAATACTAAGTAGCTTTGTACTTTCTCTCACTCTTCTAGCATTATGAGGTCCCGGGAGGCATGCGTACGAGTGGAAGACAGACAACTCCATCCCGGTCGGTTAATGGCAGAGCCGCCTTTCCACTCTACATGAGACCCACTGCGATGCGGTGGTGATGGTGGTGGTTGGGAAAGGGAGGAAGGATAGGATGGAAATAGAACTCTGTCAAGGTCAGTCATTGTCACTCCACACTCACTCAGCCAGTTTGCATCAGATTGCACATTCTTACTTCCAACAACTTTCATTTTGAAGGGCTGTAAAAACAGGAATAGCTTTAAGAGAAATATAGGCTTCTACTTAATTAAAAATTCATTTTTTTATGTAATCATAATTACTGTATTTCAATTCACTCAATTTACCATTAAAAATTTGTTCCACGTGCCATGTTTGGCACACATGCTGTGGGTTGAGGACGCCTGCTTTAAATCTTGGACAAACACCATTTTAAACAAACAGATGTAGTTAATTTGTTTGATGTGATGCAGAAGTCACACGATATGCTATGTCATCGTGTCCTCTTTATAGAAAATGCCAATGTTCTTCAATTTGCATTCAGTTTTTTACTTAATGCTTTAATTGCTTGCTTATTTTTGCCTCAAGGATTTTTGCCCTTAGACTTGAAATTTTGACCGTGGTTTTGGCATTGATTTCTGGTCTTCTTTTTTTTCGTTTAGTACTGGTAATAAACTTCTGCCTGTGTTTTGACTCATCTTCCTCTAGAAATTATTTGTCATCCCGTGATGTCAACTGTCTCTTTTATAAAAACAAAGACTTTTTTTGTCCTGGTATCTTTTATTTGAATAGAAACATGACTTGTAACTATCTATTTCAAAAGAATCACTACACAATAGAACACCATACTGGATTTTCAAAATGTAGTGTTTAAACTGTCAGTTTGTTAACCACCCTCAGCCTTTATATTGGGCTGAGTAGCTCAAGTTTCTCACACTGACATTGTCTTTCTTGTGCATAGCATTTATTGTAAGCAGTATGTAAAATTTCTATATTTTTAAATTAGTGACTCTATTTTCTTTTGATTTCTGTGCTAAATTTATTGAAATACCTTTTGTTCTTGTTTTGTGCCCCCTGTTTATAAATATATATTTATGCAAATACTTTATAAAAAAATCATTGCTTGTGACTTTAGAAATGAGGTTTTTGATAGTCCCTGTTCCCTTTCTCTGACCTCTACAAATTATGTAGATTATTTCAGTTTGATTTGAACATTATTGGGTCTTTTCTCTATCACAGTTTGTGTGCAGGCCAACAGTTGCTTTGGAGTTTTGGGTATAAGGATGATTTTGATTTCTTGAACGTGGTAAGCCCAAAATTTGATTTTGGAGGCCTTACTTTATGTTTAGAAGCCAGATACCATAACAGCACATGACCCTGATCCAAGAGTACTAAATAAGTTGGTGTAGATATTGGCAGTATCTTCAGGTTTGTGTTTTCTTCTTTTAGGGGTTGCCACAGTGGATCATCTTCTTCCATATCTTTCTGTTCTCTGCATCTGGCTCTGTTACACCCATCACCTGCATATCCTCTCTCACCACATCCATAAACCTTCTCTTAGGCCTTCCTCTTTTCCTCTTAACTGGCAGCTCTATCCTTAGCATCCTTCTCCCAATATACTCAGCATCTCTCCTCTGCACATGACCAAACCAGCGCAATCTCACCTCTCTGACTTTGTCTCCCAACCGTCCAACTTGAGCTGACCCTCTAATGCATTCATTTCTAATCCTATCCATCCTCGTCACACCCAATTCAAATCTTAGCATCTTTAACTCTGCTATCTCCAGCTCTCTCAATTATAATGAATTTAGCTATTTTAATACATTCTTATTCATCATCGAGCTGGACAGTTGTGACATATTCTACATTTATCAGTAGAAATAGAAGTAGAAGACTCAGAATGCTGCCTGCATCTGACCAACAGAGGTTTCTTTCTTAAGGGACAGAAGAAAGTCTAGTGAACTACTTGTCTAGCATCTGTAAGAGTAAAGTAAGAACTTCTCTATAATCTGTACATGTGACAATACTGCTACTACCACCACTACTACTACCACTATTGCATGATGAGTGTTCCTAATTTGAAATTCCCAAATCCAAAATACTCCAAAATCTTTTTGATCGGCTACATAATTTCAAATATGTGTTCTCTATTTTTATTTTTAACTGCTAAGCGAATGTGAACAACAAATGTGCAGATTCCAAACAGATTATTTTGTTCTGTTGTCCCATGGAGCATCGAGATCTACAAAGGTAACAACACGTGACCAACAATCAGGTAGGAAGTCCCTTGTGAAGCAGCGAGCACCACAAAGCATCATAAATCGATTGACTATAGGAAGGGGAGGCCACAATGTGGGATAGATGCTACGCAGCAATTTCAATATGTTGCACACAAGGGAGGAATGAGGGAACAAAATGAAAACAACTGCGCAGCAGTTCAAAAATGCTGCATGCTACTCATTAAAAAAAAATTAAAAATTGAACATCAACCTGGGGTCAGATTTATAAAAATGAATGTTTCGTGGAAAATTGTGTACACACATTTCGGTTCTTCTGTGCAAATAGGCAGTATTGGCTTTCTTAAAAGGGAAGTAAAATAGAGTCTATACATCATATTCATCACCTTTGTTGTTTAATATGTTTGTCACAGCAAAGCATATTATAATTACAGCTGAGTGATAGGAATTTTTTATTTTTATTTTTATTACAATCAATACATAGCAATCAAGTTTTTACAAAAAAAGAATTGTGTTAAGAACAGATCGATCCCCTCCCCTGAGAGAGAGAGCAAGCCAAACGGTGTAAAATTTAAGGCTTGTAAAAATACCTAAATTAATAAATTCTCTGTGCTTTATAAACTTATTTTAAAATATTACTGATTAGATCCTGCCATGTTTTGAAAAAAGTCTGTACAGATCCTCTAACTGAGTATTTGATTTTTTCCAATTTTAAATAGTATAACACATCAGTTTCCCACTGACTTAAAAGAGGAGAGTTTGGGTTCTTCCAGTTTATCAGAATGAGTCTGCGTGCCAAGAGTGTAGTGAATGCAATCACAATTTGTTTGTCTTTCTCCACTTTAAGCACCTCTGGAAGAACCCCAAACACAGCTGTTAATGGGTTAGGAGGGATTGTGAGTCCAAGGCTGTCTGAGAGGTAATTAAAAATTTTTGTCCAGAATAATGTTAATTTGGTGCAGGCCCAGAACATGTGACCCAGTGAGGCTGAGGCTTGGTTGCAACGTTCACAGGTTGGATCATGCCCTGGAAACATTTTGGAGAGTTTTAGTCGAGACAGATGTGCTCGATATATAATTTTGACTTGTATAATTGTATGCTTTGCGCATATGGAGCTCGAGTGAATTCTCTGCATTGCTACTTTCCACTCCTTTTCTGATATATTAATTGAGAGGTCTTTTCCCAGTGTCCTCTTGGATCTTTGAAAGGAAGGGATTGTAAAATGATTTTATATATTGTAGAGATGGAGTCTAATTCCTCAAAATTGAGCAATATTTTTCCAGCGTGGATGAGGGTGCAAGATGAGGAAAATCTGGAAGGTTCTGTTTAACAAAGTTCCTGATTTGAAGATAGTGAAAGAAATGTGTAGCTGGAATGTTAAATTTGGAATGTAATTGTTCATAGGATGCAAAGACGTTGTCTATATAAAGATCTCTAAGCAAGTTAATTCCAAATTTTTTCCAAATATTAAAACTGCATATGTTTGTGAAGGTTGAAAGAGGTGGTTCTCTTGCAGGGTGCCACAGATAGAAGCTTCTCCGTCTTAAAATGCTTTCTACATTGGTTCCAGATTCTAAGTGAGTGGAGCACAATTGGGTTATTAGTGTATTGCCGTAAACGTGTGTTTATTGGAGCGCAGAGCAGGAATACAAAGAAGTACTGCAGGATTTTACTTCTATTGCGGTCCATGCCTGTGTATGTTCTTCTATTTGTGTCCAGGTTCTTATCGACTGTATATTTGCCGGCCAGTAATAAAAATGGAAGTTAGGTAGAGCCATGCCGCCTTCTGCCTTTTGTCTTTGTAGGGTCGCTCTTTTGATGCGTGGATGTTTTGAATTCCAAATAAATGAGGTTATTGTTGAATCTAATTGCTTAAAGAACGATTTATTAATGTATATTGGGATGTTTTGAAATAAAAAAAGGAGCTTAGGAAGAATATTCATCTTAACAGTGTTAATTCTTCCAGCTAGTGTGAGATGAAGGGTTGACCATCTATGCAAGTCTTGTTTAATTTTTTCCATGCAGACGACGAAATTTTGTTGATATAGAGCTTTATGTTTACTTGTGATGTTTACCCCTTGGTATTTAAACTGTTCTGCAATGATAAAAGGTAGGGTGTCTAATCTAATATTATATGCTTGAGAATTCACGGAAAGAGTACACTTTTATTCAGATTAATTCTGAGACCAGAGAGCTTTTGAAATTCTGTGAGTGCTGCTAAGACTGCAGGCACAGAATTTTCTGGGTCCGAAATATACAGTACCATATCATCTGCATATAATGAGATTTTCTGTTCCAGTCCTTCTCTGCTAATCCCCTTTATCTGATCAGTATTTCGACAATGTATTGCCAGTGGTTCAATGGCAATCGCAAACAGCAGCGGTGACAAAGGGCATCCTTGTCTTGTGCCACATTCTAGTTTAAAGTAGTCTGAGCAAATGTTATTGATGCAAACTGAAGCTTCTGGGTTAGTATACAGTAATTTAATCCATGCACAAATGTTCGGGCCAAACCCAAACTTCTCCAATATAGTAAAAAGGTATTTCCATTCAATCATGTCGAATGCTTTTTCTGCATCCAATGATAATAATATTTCTGGGGTGTTTGATTTAGTTGGTGAGTATATTACATTAAACAGGCGTCGAAGATTTGAAGATAAGTGTCGGCCCCTAATAAATCCAGTTTGGTCTTGTGATAGTGATAGGAACTATTACACGCGTGAGTCATCATTTAGTTGGGTTGGCTGCATTTCCCTACTTGATCAAGGGTGTCCCCAAGATCATATTATCATTGTAAATGCAAAAATTCCAAAATCCAAAAATATCTTAAATATAAAATACTTCTGGTCCCATGCATTTCAGATTGGTCATGCTCAACCATAGACAAACAGCACAAAAAAAGACACAGAGATTCATTAAGCTGGAATAATTCTTTCATTAAAAAATGAAAGTCTTCTGTGCTATACAGTATATAGCAAGTTTGATGAGAATAAAGTGCTTTATCATTTCGAATGGGTCTTGTTAGAGCAGCCAGAGGTACCTTGTAGCCAGTGTAAGAACTTAATCAGAACCCCAATGTGAAGTTCTTGTTACTGTAATGCCTTTCATATACCTCTGTTTTGGAGAATAGCAGGAAGCCATTTTTGTCCACAAAGATCTGTTTAGCATGGTTGGTGTGTGTTTTAGTGGCTGTGTATTGGAATCTTTAATAAAGATAGAAAAGAAAAGCTGTGATTCATCCAAAAGAAAAGTCTTTCATTATTTCTTGAAGGTATTATCTGTTTTCCTTAAGAGAATGGCTTGGAATTGTTGAGAAAACATTGACTATACAAATATATTTTTACAGTATATAGTGACTGGATACTACAGCATGTCACTATGACACATAAAAATGGTTGTTAAAAATGTCAGATTTGTTTTTATGCTATGCTAAAACATTCAACAAAGGAAAAAAACACACACACAAGTCCGTTTTTCCACTGAACTTGCTGTATATGATTGACCTTTCGGCCAAAGTCTAAACAACCTGTGCCTCAAGCACCAACACATTCTTCTACTCCTCTTCAGCTGTCTCTCAATTATCTCTGTATCTCTGACCAAACTACTTCACCTTTTGTGTTGCCCATTTCCCCACTCCCTTCCTGACAGGACAGACAGGAGCTTCTCATTAAATGGTCAACTGTGATTTGGAGATCACCTAGCCAAGAAATGTCTCTAGGAATGTAACTGGAATTGTTCAACCTGATGATCTGATGCAGTTATATTGAAGAAGAGTAGTGGCAAAATGAGAATTGTAAATTCTAAGGTGAATAGACATAAAGTTTACAGAGGTTCAAAGAAAAATATTTTCATTTTTAGTGCCCACATAACAGCATTGGTTCCAGATGCTTCAGGTCTCTCACAAATGTGATAGTTATACTTTCAGCATTATTGCACTAAACGTAAGATATCCTTTACTTACTTTTTTGTTTTTGATTATTCACACCATGAGTCAGCTGCAAATAGTTTTGACATTTATGATATTCCTCTCCCATATGTGATTACAAACTCAATCTCTCTCCTCCTACACTGACATTTAGTGGCACTAATAAACTAGCATTCATATATTTGACATCACCCTGAAATGTTTTGATACCATTTTTTTTTATTAAGGTACCATTAAATTGATGTGAAAATATTGCCAAGACACTAACAAGGTTGCAAACAGCTATTAATGCTTGAAATTACTGATTCATAATTTACTACTCCAACATGAATACAAAGTCAAACTTTTAACAGCCATTATCTTGTCTCCTAAAGTGTCTTAGCTCATTTTTAATTAATCATGTTTAAACACCAATTGGTTATTAGAGTAAACTTTGAAATTAGCTCTGGTGAAACATGTATGCAAAATTCAATAAGGAAAGGAAATTGTCTTTTCATGGATTGCAAAGGACTGACATTACTAAAGTTCAGTTCTGGATTTAATTTCCTTGATGTTAACCTGTAGCATGACTTGGGCTAGAATACTATGTAATTATGGTTAGTCAGACTTAGGCTGACATGTAACGATCCGCTTTAATAACTCTTGGGACAATGTTCTGCTCCCATTGGGTAAACTATCATTCTGCAAAACATTCTATAGGTTTCCATGCATTTTGCCACTCTAAGGCAACTCATCAAAGGTTCACCATGGCAAAAAGACAAAATGATTGTGATTGAATGTATGGACAAGAAAAATGCTATCCCCATACACACTGTTCATTATGCTCATAGGAGTCATTTGAGTCAGGGGACATGTGAAAGCTAAGTCCTAGTGATAGTTAGATCTACACTCCCAGTTGATCTTGGGAACCTCTTGAACCCAACACCATCGATAGTCATGACTGGGATGAGTTTGGCAGATGAGGACAAAATGCACACATAGCAAAAGTGCTCTAGTGCTTTTACTAAAAAACAAACAGTGTCCCAAAGTGCAGT
Organism: Polypterus senegalus; assembly: GCF_016835505.1. NCBI lineage: Eukaryota > Metazoa > Chordata > Cladistia > Polypteriformes > Polypteridae > Polypterus > Polypterus senegalus. Next base: position 113,421,075 of record NC_053166.1, read on the forward strand.
TGCTCCAAAATGTTCAATAAATAAATAACCTTTTTTTAAAGTGAACTGTGGAGGTTAAAAGTAATCCAATAAATAAATCCGTTAAAATTAAGATAAAACAAAGGCAGGAAATTGTCCTTTAAAATTGAACTCTGGTGCCTTCCTTTTAAAACTGATTTCTCAATGTCTCATCCATTTCCGGACTTTGCATGCAGAAGAGAAGTCCACCAGCAGACGCAGACAACCTTTCAGTCCTGGCCCATGTCCCTACTGCCAATCCCGCAGTGTTCTACGGGAAGTCACTAAGCCCTGCTCTAATTTACCCGCTGCTGTCTTTCCTGGCTCCACCCAGCGAAAATGCACCATCCTCCAACTGCTGCCAACTCAACTACTCCTCCTGGCGAGAGCACACACCTCAGCACAATGGTCACTCCTGCTGCATGGTTGCTCAGCATGAGTGACCCCTCAGTCCCCTCTCAAGCGCTGGCCACACATACTCCTCTCTGGGGTGCCAGTCCCGTCCATCTGCTTCCTTTCCTCCCACCATCTCTCTACTCCTGCCTTTCTCTCAATACCTCTCTTTAACCTCCATTCTCTCTTTCCCATTTGTCCTCACAGCTGCGGCAATCAGGAACCCTATGCCATTTTGGGTCACAGACGATCCTGCACTAAATACATGTGTGTGGCACAGACAAAGGATATATCAATCACGCAGCTCAGGCACTAATATTCTACCCTCTTATGTTCAAAGCAAAAGAAAAAAATTTGTAAGAAAGGTGTGCGAAGAAACAAGCTTTAACTGTCCTAACATTAAACTGTGCACTGGTGACTGTTTCAAAACATAACACAAAAAAACTTGTACTAAATCTGCACCAGTACAGGGGAGAACATTAGACATACCCTTCCTACTGTATTTATGTTGACCTTTTGATATTTACATATTTCTCTAAATACATTTTTTCTTGTTTTCTGGGGAAAACATAACACTAAGGAGGTTAAAAATGGCCAGAAACAAAAGGACTTTCTCAAGGATTATGTCCATCTATTGTTTGTTGTTTAGAACAGTGGTCCCCAACCTTTTTCAGACCAAGGGCCACTTTACTTGAAGCACATTTTTCCAGGGACCAATGGGGTGGGTTGGGGGATTCGGGGCGGGTTCGTAGCGCAGTTTTATATGCAATTTACATTACATTTCTATTATAATTAAATTATAATATTGTTAATATAAATTATACAACTTACCATAATGCAGAATCATTGGCAGCCCTGAGCTTGTTTTCCTGCAACCAGACGGTCCCATTTGCGGAATGATGGAAGACAGTGACACACGAAGTGTGTTGCTTATGTTCAGTCTACTCCATAATCTCATTTTGGTTGCTGTCACTGCAGAAAACGCTGCCTTACAAAGATAGGATGTTGGAAAAGGAAGCAGACTTTTCAGTGCTTTTGTGGCAACCTCAGGATATTCCGCCTTGACTTTAATCCAAAACATATGGAGAGTTGAAGTTGTCTCAAACATACTTTTAAGCCCACCATCATTTGCAGCCTCAAGCAGTTGATCCTCTTCAAGCACAGACAAAGTTGATTCACAAATGGGTCATGGATCCATTCCTTCCCATTTCAGGCCCTGGCTTGGTATCTTTAAAAACCTCTGCTAATGTTTGAAACATATCAAAAATCCCAATGTTCACTCATCTGCCCCATAAATCAAGTTTGGCTTTGAATTCAGCCACTTTATCTGCCAACTTGAACAATGGGTATCTTTTGACTCTGCCCCACGTGCTGCTGCTCTACCACTGCCTCAGATTTTCATCCTCAGGCTCTTCCAGCCTGGCTGAATACTGAGCCAGCAGAGTGGGTAAAGGTGAGGTGCCAAATAGTGCCTGTTTATATTGTGAGGTTTCTGAACTCTTTTGGGATCCAAAAACAGGAATGTCACGCTGAAGTGCATCCCGAAGCGCGATTGCTTCACAGTAGAGCTTACTGTTGCCCCGGCAACAGATAAACATTCTTAAACAGCCGTGGTGTTCGCACTTCAGTGTGTTGTCCCATTGACGGAGGTCCCAAGAGAGTTTAAAAACCTCACATTTTCTTGAATGAGTGGCGCATTAATAGGAATGTTTCTTGAACGAGCATCACTGAACCACATAAAAACTGTCATCAAATGCAGCAGTTCACATATGTTTGCAACCCGAGATTTTGTCTTCTTTTTTGCATATAACAAAGACATATGCCTTGCATTTGTCATTCCAACAGATTGCACATCATAAACATTAACACTGTTATCGTTTTTTCGTGTCTGCTGTTTCTATAAAAATATGAGGAAAGTTGAAAGAAAGAAATTCTTTTTACAATGTTTCTGTTTGGGGATCGTTGTGCACAACTGAGCTGTGACCACAGATCTAACTGCTCTGTGGATAAATCATTCAAGCATTTCAAGGTCACTTTGTTGCAATGAAAGTATCTGCTGAATGTACTTTGTAGTAACAAGATTTCTATAGACTCGTGTCATATGGGGAAACTGTTGGGAACATAAAAATACTTTGTTGTAATACTCTCACCTCGGTCTCTATCCTCTGTCTGTGCCGCTGCAAAGCCGCGCCCACCTAGCGTTCTGAAAAGTGTCCTCAGTGAAGGGGCAGCCATTTTGCTGTAGCCCTTCACTGAGTAAGTCTCCGTTGCATACAGTTCTCTCACGGCCCAGCTGCCAGATGGCTGCGGCCTGCTAGTGGGCTGGGGACCGGGGCTTGGGTTGTTTCATTCTGCAGATTGCCACTAAATTGAAGATTTAATGCAATAATATCCACTACTCTCTTGAGAGTAGAGAATAAATTGAATCTAATCGGGATAGAAAAAGAAGGGACATTCCAGATGCACAAAATAGTAAGTACATCAGAGTCTGTAGTTTGATAAAAAGATGTCTTATAGGTCCTTAGTTGGCTGCATCCTTAAATATATGCCAAATACCATTGTCATCTGTACAGAAAAACCTCTTCTTAAACCATCTCTTAAACTGACAAAAAGTTAAGGTTAAATGGGTAAAAGTTCAGAATAACCCAGGAATTCAATATGTCTACATTCTTTTGTCCGTTTTAACTCTTTCCTTTCACTCTTGCATACATTCCCATTGCTTTGTATAAAATCTGTTGGAAGAAATTGTTAAAATATTCTGTGTATAAAATATTTAGAAAAATTGAAAAGCTTGCAATACTTTAGAAAAAAACTCAGAAAATGTGGAGGTATTACTTGGTCAGGGTCTTTGGGAACACCTAGTCAACTAAGAAGAACTAACTACCTGCAGTGGTACTTTTGGGAGTAGATGTGAACAAGAGAAAGACTTCTGGATATTGCATTATGTAGTTCACAGAAACATATTTATATACTTATAAAAACTAGCAGTTTACTCAGGTGTCCTTTTACACACATTCAAAAGTGATATCCAAAAATCAAGAGAATTCTAATGTGTGCACAATGTGCTCCATTGCTGTAATGTGACAAGAGTATGAATATTATTCTCATTCTGTCAATGCACAACTTGGCAAATCAAGATAAACCTGTTAGAGTAGAATTAACCATGTTGCTTCCCAGCTATCTTTCCCAGTCCTTCCACTTCACAGACATGTAAGAATTGTTATGTCTTTGTGTAGAACTTCATATGCGTTACTCAGGGTGTAACCACAAGTACTGGATGACATCCGTTTAGGTTGGTTTCTGAAGCCCCACTGCCCCAGTTGGCCTTATGATGTGGTTCTCTGAATGTTTTTCTGTATTATTTTCAAGAAACATTAGTGTTATATAAACTGTTTTGAGGCAATTTAAAGACTGTCACATTCCCAAATTTGGGCTTTAATACAGAAAAAATCATGGAAAACTTTAATACTAATCAAGTCAGAAATATAAAAAATAACTGGCACCACAAAAAAAAAAGAATGGACTATGACATTAACTTGCTTCTTTCCATTTTGTTCCTCATTTAGATCAAAGTTATGTCTTTATAAAGTTTGTTGGGCTATCAGCTAACATAAGGCTGTAGATGAAATATGAATAACTCTGACAGTGAGTAAGCTACTATTAGACTGATATGTGCTCTTGAAGTCCGAACTTTCTGATGTGCCTGATCTTACAACTTTTCAATACATTTTCAATGCACAGTGATAATTATGCATACCTAAGCTTAGGGATTTAGCTAAATGAAATTTCTGAATCACATTCAGGTATGCTTACTGACAAAGTTCAAGGTGGTGGGATTTGCAGGTAGTAACAACATTTACTTTGAGCAACTTCTGATTTTTTTTTTTAACCTCGCTGTCTCATTGCCAAAGACAAATCCCATCCAAACCTTTTGATATTCAAGCATGCAATTTTTCAGTACAGTGCATTTACCAAATACTTGTTAACAATAACACAGACACTCAGGGGAATTTCATACAAAATTAATTAAAGATATTAGGATTTTAATGTCACAGAAGTTGTGCTGGTCATAGCACAAAGTCATTCTTGAAATGCAAGCTTAACAGAAATAACCCAGATGAAAAGCATCTACAGAATACAGCACGGCCTGTTCTCCAATAACATTAGTATTAATCAAATTAACATTCATACTACCTATTAAAAAGAATTACATAGCTGACTCAATTTATAGGAGATTATGACTCAGAAAATGCCATTGTATACAACAATTTATCCTGCTGTTTACTTTATTACATGCAGTATCATGGAGTAGTAAAGACACATACAAAAACAAAAGGTACACAGCTTAAGCCAGAAAATTAGAAAATAAAACTAAAATAAAAACAAAAATACACAGAAATGAAAGCCTTGTAATAAAAGGCCCTTTAGTTTAAGAGCTCATACTTAAAGATATCCTATGGACATAAGTTTCACTCAGCCCCTCCTGTAGGCACAATAAGAATAGATAAGCAGAATTGTTCAGGAAACCTTTCAGAAATAAATTCCTAATGGGTGAACATTTTGACAGGAGGCTGACCCATGGCAGCTTACTACACCCAAAAACACACACAAGAAACATCATAAACGGAAGTGTTAATTGGGTCATTACTATTACATGTACAGAGTGCAGTGAAATTCTTACTTGCATGTGCTAATCAACATACAACATATCACCACTCTCTGCCACCATGATTAAACACTTTTACTACCTTCTCTTTCCACCAACCAGCACATTCTGTAAGCACTAAAGTCTACCACTAGCAATGGTATTTAGAAAATATGTTTTTCTCATAGAAAAAGAATATTTTGATTTGGCGGAGATGGTGAATCACTCTAAATCCAGCCTTACTTGTCTGCTTGTGTCTTTGACATATTCTCCACTGCTGCACAGTTTCAGGGGTGTGGTTATAATAGGGAAAAAAAGCATAAGTAACAATGATTACACCAGGGAACAATGTACATTTTTTGAGATTTTTTTGTTTGTTTGTTTTTTGCTTAAAGTACATTTTGTTTGATGCATGGTGGATCAAGGTTCCTAGAAATGTGGTGCAATACAAATATTATATATACAAAAATGATAGCACAACATAACAAATAAACATAAAGCTAAACAAAACCTCACTGAACCTGCCTGAATAAGTTTTGAACCCTTGTCTACCTGGTAGGTTGGATTTCCCAATTGCCCACTAGTTGGCTTCTGATAGGATAATCTCCAGGGGCCTCATGTATAACGCCATGCGTAGAACTCGCACTATAACATGGCGTAAGCACAAAAGCCGAAATGTGCTTACGCACAGAAAAATCCAGATGCAGGAATCTGTGCATACTCCAACTTCCACGTTCTTCCGCTACATAAATCCCGATCAGCGTGAAAACTAACGCTCGTGCACGCGCATTATGTAACGCCCCAACTCCTCCCAGAATTACGCCTCTTTGGATATGCAAATCAATATAAATCACCCTTAAGCTCAGCCTTCTGTGAAAAGACAATGGGAAAAGCACGGGGGAAAATATAAGAATTTCAGCGAATGCAAAGTGGAGGCAAAAGAAAAAACATACTATTTGTTCAAATAAACCGTGGTATAATCAACTAAAGGAAGTTGATCGAGTGACATAGCGTGTTGGAGAAACTTGAAAGCTCACGTTCACAAAATCGCACAGTGCCAGAAATAAAAAAGAAGTCACATATCAAAGTCGCCGTGAAAAGGCGAGTTGTAGCCCACTGTCTGAGTATCATATTAAAGCTTATTAGGGTACAGAGAAAAAAAGGCACACAGTGGGGAAAAAGCACGAAATGTCAACCTCAATCTTGACATTTCCACGTTAATCACGTAGTTTATTTTGTCATTAAAGTAGAACATCATAAACTTCATCTTAAAATTGTTTAATTAACCAGTTTCTCAAATCACATCATAATTAAAGTAGCATGTTAAATGCTTTGTTTTGTATTTGATCTTCTATGTGCTCTATGTGTGTGAATCACTACTTGCTTCTTAAACCGGCTCTCTTCCTCCAACTGGACACAGAATCCATTACATTCGTGATATTACAGCTCTCTGAATAACTAAAATACTGAGATGTATACGTGATATCATTTTTATGGTGATAAGAGTTAAAGCACGTTACTAAACATGGCTTTCACGGCGCAGTGATTGTGCGCGATCTTCGATGAAATACAGTACAGGCCAAAAGTTTGGACACACCTCCTCATTCAATGTGTTTTCTTTATTTTCATGACTATTTACAGCACTTCATCACTCTCCTTCTTGGTCAAATGGCCCTTGCACAGCCTGGAGGTGTGTTTGGGGTCATTGTCCTGTTGAAAAATAAATGATCGTCCAACTAAACTGACTTCTGCACAACAAAACTGCTGGTCCCAACCCCATTGATAAAGCAAGAAATTCCACTAAATAACCCTGATAAGGCATACCTGTGAAGTGAAAACCATTTCAGGTGACAACCTGTTGAAGCTCATCGAGAGAATGCCAAGAGAGAGCAAAAAAGTAATCAGAGCAAAGAGTGGCTATTTTAAAGAAACTAGAATATAAAACATGTTTTCAGTTATTTCACCTTTTTTTGTTAAGTACATAACTCCACATGTGTTCATTCATAGTTTTGATGCCTTCAGTGAAAATCTACCAATGTAAATGGTCATGAAAATAAAGAAAACACATTGAATGAGGAAGTGTGTCCAAACTTTTGGCCTGTACTGTAATTTATTGCAGCAGTACTCAGGGGGTGGCTCTAGGCTTGTGGTGGCACTGGGCAGATAGAATCGGTGGCTCCTTCGCCCGCCAATGTCAGTAAGGTAGCTTATGCACGGTGGATGGCCTCGTGCTCATGACACAAGCATTTAACTTTTGCCGAAATTTGTCGCTGTGTTTTTAGCTGTGTTGTTATTTTCTCTTTCTGATTTATATTCAAAATATATTGGTGTAGCCGCCATTGTAGTCCTTGCTTTTCTTTCCCCAAATACCCAATCACCACACAATCAGCTCTGTAATAGAAGTTAAGCCATCTGTAAGCTTAGAGCGCTGATGCTTCAAAACGTTTAAGGAACATTGAAATATCTTCGTAGTACATGTTTAATTATTCTATCCTTCACTACACTCCCAGTGAAGAATATAGATTATTTAAATGAAGTTAAAGTTTTATCTGTAAAATATAATAAACATATTTTGCTGCATTTCATCTTAAAAATGATATCGTCATCATATGTAAATACGCGCAGGTTGTGTAATATTATAATTGTAGTGCAAGTTTACAGTGTGGTAATTGTACTTATAAGTACAAACAGTTCTACAAGGAGCGCTTGATTGAGTGCGTTTATAGTTCTTGGGATAAAACTGTTTCTGAACTGCGAGATCCGTACAGGTTAGGCTTTGAAACTTTTTGCCGTGGCCGAGACAGTGGCCGAGACAGCGTGTGCTTAATGCCGTATACCGATAATTCTCTTTCCGATCAGCTGCTGCTGTGATTCACACTCAGATACAGTGATATAAATACTCAGAGTGGTGCAGTGAGAGTAATATGGAAAAAGATGATCCGCTGTGGCAACTCCTAATGGGAGCAGCGGAAAGAAGAAGAAGGTGCAGTTAGAGTAACAATGCTAAAGCAGTTATGGTATTTGTAATACTATGGTTATTCCCTGGACCATTATATTGTTACAAGTTAATTACAATCAGATGTATTACACTAATAAACAATATGCGGTTAGTTTCAGTGTATTTATAAGGAGAAAATAAGGAGTAACCACACAGGAACAGTAGCACTGCTTTGACGCTGGGTGCCGGCAGTCTGCAAAACCGAGCGGAGAACTTACGTACGACAAGGTATGAGGTACCGTGGAAAAGTGCGTGGCTTTACGCCAAGTGTAGGTTTTATACATTGCGATTTGAACGTGGAAAAGTTCTTACGCAACATTTCTGTGCGTACACACCATTTATACATGAGGCCCCAGCTCTCCACAGCCCTGTTTTTAAATTGGTTGATTAGGAAAATTAATTGAGGAATGGATGTTCTAATGCTAACACCCAAATCTCCAGAAAGGTCATTCCTCTCTGCAGTACTGCTATGGAGAAAAAGCTTACTGCCTTCCTCAGTGACATCAGTGCATAGATGAAAGCATAATTCCTTTATTTGAAAAGTAAATAATACAAATTGCTAACCTCTGTAGGAATTGATACTTATTAATCAATATGACACCCACCCAGGGGGACACCAATAAATGTTGAAATGAATGTGATTTATTGTGTTTATCCAAAGGGACACCAATAAATATTCAAAATGGAAAGATGAATTGTAACTTTATTAATTAATTATTAGTCTTGCCTTCTACAATACTGGTAATTAATCAAATAATTCAGAAAGGCTCCTACTTTATTTACCTTACCTTTCTTTGTTGTAGGAGTGGGGTCTTTGGTCTGTAGACTTCTATCAAGATAACTGAAGCACACTCATTTTAAGAAACAGAATAATATAATCAATTGATAAATATAAGGATTATAAAAATATGATAACTGCACATATATATATATACTGAGAAATATGACAAGATGTAGGCGAACTAGGTCGACAAACATACAGTATAAGATTATGAGAGCTCTTATTTATCTTGGCACGGATAAATAGCTTTACAATACCAAGTCTTTAAAGGTTGTACAGAGTTGTTGCTTTATTGCTGCTCTGGGGTCAAGTAGAGGATTCTTCTTGCATTGGAGTGCACCGTTTCTCTTTGCCAAATGGTTCTTTGTTTAAGGTGTGCAGTGCTTTCCTTTCCTTCCTTAACTGTACTGTCTGCCACCTCATAGGAAAGGGCATTTTTCGGTCTGGCACAAGAGTTTAAGGGCTAAAGTTCCTTTCTAGAAGTGATGGCTGCTCCTCAGCCTTCAGACTGGCTCACTGTTTAGCTTGCCAAACTGGATCTCAGCTCTGAGTTTCACAAAGAGTAGAGTTTGTCAGATTCAGCCTTCCAAAGAAGAGTGACTTTTTAGGTTCAGAGAGCAGGTTTCAGAGGTTTTCAATCATTTTGGAGAGTGAGAGCAGAGCTTGCGTGAGAGTTCCCTTGCGAGAGCCATCTGAGAGAACCAGAGAATATCCCAGATAATAATTCCCAGATGGGATGAGTGTAGTTAGTGTGAACGATTAGCCCCCTACACACACAGGCACAGAGACACGCAAAATGTGTGTGCAAAAAAAGTGCAAAATACACCCTTTTTAATTTCTTCTTTTCGACACACAGTGTACAAATAACGAACAATTACCACTATAGCTCAGTTTCTTTTTTTCTACTCTTTCTCTCTTTTCTTTACCGCCTACACTCCTCCACACAAGCTCTGTCCGCAACCTCCCGACTACAGCACCAGGAATGGAGTGAGGCAGCCTCTTATATATTGCACCTGGTGCACTCTGATCTTCTTCCGGCAGCACACCCAGGTATGGTGGAAGTACTGTAAGGGTCCCCGGAAGTATTCCACATGTTCTCAGATCCTCTTCCAGCAGTACTTCCAGGTGTGGCAAAATGTGCTGCAGTCCATGGCTCTGGGACTGTCCAGACACCCCCTGGTGGTAACCACGTACCCCAACAGGGTTGAGCCTCCCAACTCCAAGCCTGTGTCCCCGATGCTATCCAGGGAGGCTCCCCTTTCGCGTCCTGGGGGAGGTATTGTTGTGGATATGTCCTCTACCCTGGTCCTTACATCATCCAGGCTTTCCAGCTAGGCAAGGGTCCCAGCCGTCCACGACTCTAGTTTCAAGGGAATGTATAACTTCAACTGATTGGATTAAAGTCATTTCCCGTTGAAAAATCAAGGTGTTCTCATAGACAAATCCTTTTGTTCAGCAGAATTGTTATTCCTTAAATTATAGGTTTATTCTTGCTTGAATTCACTTAATGCCATCTGGCTCAAATATCTTGCAGGAGGGACCTATGAAAAGATATCAGTTCAACTTTGATTTACATCTTTGTTATCTGATGAAGTCCAGGCAGATCCTGGTACAAGCTTGAGTTTAATCCCTTAGTTTGCAATGCAGGTATGGGAAGCAGCAAATCTACTTTCTTAACAGGCCTGGCATGCCACTAAAGTCAAGCAGAATCGGCATAGCTCACTTTGTCCTATACCTCAAAACTTTCAGATTAATTAAAAAAGCTTGACTCCCTTTTGATAACTTTTAGATTATGATATTACATCTTTCTCTATTAGAAGTTGTAGCTGACAGAAACTTCCTTCTGTCATCAAGCACATTTTACCAAAATGCAACTCTACATCCCTGTTCCAGGTATCAAAGTTTTTTTTTTGTCAGGTCTTCATAACCTTTATTCTGAGTTCTTTTTACAGTGGACTTTGCGCTCATATGATCAACATAATTCATTATTTAGCATGAACCTAGTATAGGTGTGCCAATTGTTGTAAACTATAATGTGGTCACTATGCCTGGTTTGTGCCAGAACTTTAGCAGCAACTTTCTTAAATTAATTCTTAAAGTACATGCACAGGAGATACCCCTACAATTTACGCACAAGACTTCTGAATGCGGTAGATAACCAGATTTCTTCTTCTTCTTTAGATATTCTCGTTTTTAACAATGGGTCGCTATTTTTTGACTAGACTTCTCCAATTGAGGTTTCACTGTGATTTTTTACGGAAGGATGCTTATCCTGTTTCCAGCCCTCCCTGTTTATCCAGGCATAGACAAAACTACCGAAAGAACATCCACATGGGTCCATACAGACTGCAAAGATCTTGAACAGTCTGTGAGGCAATCAACCTAATAGACGTGTTGCAATGTGAAATTCATGACTTTCAAAAATTGTAATATTTAAATCAAAATAAAAATTCTTAAAATGACCAATTTCTGCATATGGCATACTAAAGTACAATATTTGTATTCATATACAAAATGCAGGAATATCTAAAAGAAAACATAATGTAACAGCTAAAAGGTTTCAGCAGCTTGCTAACATGTCATCTCTGCATCACAGAGATGACATGTGATATTTGTGAGGTTGTCGTAAATATCCTATCTTTTGACACTAACTTAATCATGTAGCACTTAGTGTTATCACTGACAAGGAAACAGACCCTGCAACAGCATGTCCCTAATAGCAGACAAGTCCCTTGTGTGCTGTCAGTTTCACTCAGCTACAGGTTGCACTTATAAGCTGTTCATATGGAATAAAGGAAACCTGGTCTGACTTTTTTTCTCTAGGCAGTAGGTTTACTATGTTACCAAGTCGATTCAAAGAGAGGCAGAAACCCAGCAGCTTCAAACAATGACTTCACGCTGAAGGGGTTTGAAGGAGAATCACTTGGCACAGTTGAAAGTCTTTAATCTTGTGTTCTGTTTCTTGTGCTAGGAGGCCTGACCAGCAGGCTTGTGCCATGTGTAGGTAAAAAGGTCAACAGAGCAATGTGATAAAACAGATGGTGTTCATGATATTATCAGTATTCTCCATCTCCCAATACCAGCATGATGCTGAATTACTAATCCTGGGGTCCACAATCCTTAATATGGTGTACCTTCTGTCAGTCATTTAAAAATTTGTAATATCTTAAGGACAACTGCTATATTTGTCTGTTGTTAATATACCTGTACACATGCCTGAATATTTTTATCAACAAAATAATTAAGCCATGCAAGAAAAGACAGCTGACTTAATGTATATACAAGTAAGCAAAAGCCAACTAAAATTACAGCAGTCCACATGATTATGATTTCCCTTTAATTTCAATTCATGTAAAACATAAAGAAAAAAATAATACTCCAAGCTCATTTATAAATAGATTCAAATTATGTGACACTGAAAAATAACAAAAATTATGCAACCTTATCCAGTAAGGACATGAACCTCGCGGCAATTTCCACTGAGGTTCTTGTTTATGAAGTTAGATTTTAATATATCTGTGGTAGTCCTGCTATTCAGATGCTGCTTACTGTGATAAATAAAATATTTTTCATGTTCTGAGAGTTCCAATCTGCTTTAAAAGGTGAAGCTTTGTGACTTGAGTGTAACATAACAGCAGTTAGCAGTTGTAACTTGTGACAATATTTTCCAAAAAAAGCACATTAACCCTATTCAAAAGACTGATCACTTGCCCAGTGCATCCTTCGATCTGTTTTATTATGGGGCAACTGCAAAATGGAGACTGAAAATCATGAAATGTTTCAGAGTGCACAATACAATGATTCCATTCAAAAAGTTAAAAAGGTATACTAACAGACAATTGGTCTTTTAGCTTAGATACTTACTAACAGGGTACAGCATGGTGGCACAATGATAATGTTACTGCCTTGCAGTAAGGAGACTGGGGTTCACGTTATGTGTCCTCCCTGCGTGGAGTTTGCATGTTCTCCCCATGTTTGTGTTGGTTTCCTCTCACAGTTCAAAAACCTGCAGGTTAGGTGGATTGGCAATACTAAATTGGTCCTAGTGTGTGGTGTGTGTGTGTTTGCCTTGTAATGGATTGGCACAACGTCTAGGATTTGTTCCTGCCGTGTGACATATGCTATTCCAGCTAGGATAGGTTCCAGCACACCCCGCAACCCTATTCAGGACTAAACGGGTTAGAAATTAACTGAGTCACTTCCTAGCTTTATGAAAGTAAACATTATCCCTGACTTTGTACCTATAAAGCCTGCTGGGTGTTACAAAGCTTTGTAAGAGCACAGTAAGAGTTTTTCATTCTTCTATCCAGTTGCTATGTTTAGTTGGCTAATTTACTCTGTTGAGCTCTATATACAATAGCACACGGCAACAAAAAATATAAAAATGCGTTGTGTCTTTAATTTAGTCCACCAAGAACCAAAAAGGGATCTCAGAGTGTAACAGTCACTCAAACAAAGAAATAGAAAAGCTGGCCACACAACACACATTACATGCCATTTTAAATTAAACATCTACCATCTCTGCCGAGTTTGAGGAAACACTCTTCAGCAGGTGGTGTGAATTCTACTGAACTAGTGTCATGACTAGGCAAGAGACAATAGACTTGTCTCACAATACAATTTATATTAGCTTTAAGGCTTCATGATACAGTTTTCCCAGAATATTATTTTTTTATTTAAAAATGTAATGTATGTTTATGAACTGTTCATAAATCTAAATGCTACAAAATAAACTCAAAACTGGTTGGAAATACACAATTTTCAATATAGGCAGTACCCGGATTGCGTACAAGATAGGGACTGTAGTTTTGTACTTAAGTTGAATTTGTATGTAAGTAGAAACAGGTACATTATTTTAGTAAATGCTATTGTTGACCAAATGTAACCAAGTGCTCTGCCAATGAATGATGGAGTTTCACCTCTCTCTGACCTTTTTATTATTTGTACTTTATTTTCAATGGTGATGGTTTTTCTCTTCTTTACTGTATCACCAGCACTTGCATCAGATTTGTGTTTCAGAGACATTCTTGAAGGGTGAAGACAAAAGATTAAGATGAGCTCTTCCGCACAGCACTTGTACACGGTATCACAGCAGGAAGGCACTCGTCGTCAACACATCTGATGTACTGACAAGAGACAAATCCCTGCTATGTGCGTAACAGTGCAAGCAGGCTTGCTATTGAGAATGAATGTGAGTGGTGAGGGGCAGTTCACTACCCACCCACCACACAGTCACCTCCACTACAGTATGCTGCCTGCAGTGTCCGCCCACCGAGAACGAACATGGTGCAGCCAAAGGCGGGTAGTGAATCACCCACCACCATCCCCATTCAACAGGCAGCCACCCTACAATGCTACCCCCTGCCGCCCCATTCACCCTCAATGGCCGCTGTTCAGCCATACCTGGGTCACTGCTTGCAGCATTACCAGCTACCCACTGAGAACAAACAAGGCATACGTGTGTGGTAGGCGGGCAGTGAAACGTTCCCCTCCACTCCATCCAGCCTGCATCCACAAAGGAGCAGTAGCTGCGGTGGCGTAGTGGGCGGGCAGCAAACTACCCCATCAAGCCTCTGTCCTGCACACAAGCGATAGCTGTGGCCCCATTGGCTATGGACCACAGGTCACCGCTTGACGCCAGGAGCCGCCCGAGGGACACTACACTGCGCGAGCAGTGAAATCGACCCCCTGCAGCCTCTTCCCAGCCAACACTTGCAGTGTCCCCAGGCCAAAGATGATGGAGCGGCAGTTAACGAGGCGCATGTGTTGCATCTGCAGCCCCGTTCGTAAGTCTTAGGTCAGATGTCCGTAACCTGGGGACTAACTGTATACGTTTTTGTACACTTTTGTATGAAAATAAAAAATTTTAACTACTAACAAAATATTTGCACTGCAGTAACATAAGCCATGTTACATTTTAATTACCACATGCAAGTAAGAATTTTACTGTACTCTATACATGTTACAATAATGACAATAAAAACCTGTAATATAAGATTATAAGAACAATGTACAGTATATTAACATTCTACATGAAACTGAAACCCCTCTGTTCTGACAGTGTTCCCTGCAGTTGAAAATACTCACTCACTGAGTACAGATGTATGACCAGAAAGGCAAGCATTTGATGTAATAAGCATAAGTTTAATATGTCACTGTAATCTTTGCAAATATATCTTATAAATCTGCCTTTTCTACTCACATGCACAGTGAAAACAGATCCAGATTCACCACATAGAACTGCTAGGCAAATATTATAAGAGAAGATAGATAGACACAAATGGGAAATGGACAGTCAGACTGATGACTGTTGTATACTATTTTTTGTCTGTCAAAGCCAGCATGACACTGTATGGTCTTTTGTCTTGTTTAGAATTGCATGATTCACCAAAGTGGGGGCCACCAAAGAGTATAAAGCCTTGGAACATTGCCCGGCACACCTTTGAAGCCAACTGACAGATGGGAGATAACGTCATCCAATCCTGAAAATCCTTCCACTGCAATGGTGAAAATGGCAGACTCTACACATTGGGCGCCCATTCCCAAATTGGGTTTTTGCCATTGGCATCCTTCGTCTGTTATGCAGCATAAGCTGTCATTAAACAAAGCTAAGTTATTTCTCCTATGTGATTTCTTACTGCCGTATCACTAAGGGAGGGGGTATCGCCTTTTGTATATCATATCTATATAGATTTGGATTATGTAGCACGCCACAATTACAAAAGAACTCATTCCCAAGGAACTAATGCCCCCTGCTGGATACATTCGTAATTCAGCTGCTTTCTCTCTCCATATGCTAGTGGACTGCTGTTGTAAAATTCACTGCTATATAATAAATTCTTGCTGTAACCTATCCTCTATTTTTGAATCAGTGTCAGTGAAAGGTGTATCAATGTCTTGAGTATTTGTTCTCACTTCATGGCTCATGAGACCTGCAGTCACTGCAGCTTGCTGCTTCCAAGTAGCATTTGAATTCATCATCAGAACTCTTCCACTGAGGATGTGACTCGCAAAAGTGTGTGCAAAATGCTTAACCTGAGGTCTCAATGAAATTTTGACTCATGCCTATTTGTGAACATGAGTAATGCTATATAAAAATTTTTCATGGCCCAAAGTAAATAATCAAGGGGCAGACATTTTATGAAATCTTACAGAAGCAATGGTCATAAATACCAATGTGAAAATATTCCTTATCAATGTTCAGGTTTCTTTTAAATTTAGAGTCATAAACAAAACTACAGTCATTACCATATGTACCGTTACTTGAGAGTGCTTAAAGCTAGATTTTCTTGTATCTCCTTTATTTTTTAATTAGTTTCTAAAATTTTTCAAACTACACAGCCATCCATATAAGTTGAGCATAATGATGTCATACGTCATAAAGCATATGCACTATTTGCCAAGCAAAATAGTTCATCATAGTAACCCAACTTTTTAAAATGGCTGTGCCTCATAGACAAAAGCTTCAAATGAATAATGACCTCACAAAATAGTTCCACCCATAAAAAAACAAATGCACAAAATGGTGACAATCAAAACATTACCGAAACAGCAGTAAAAATATAAACAAATCATAAAAACAAAAATGGAGTATCATTTGCATAATTGTAAAAAACTAGCTCTTTAAGGAGTATGCACACCCATAACTTTATTGTGTCTACAAAATGGTCATATCTTATGCGTGCCCCACTTCCATTAGGAAAGTAAATATGAATGTCACAGAACTAGTGGAAATTATTCAAAAAGCTGATTGTAAATACATTTTCATATATAAGTTGAACTACAGTATATGATAGATAGATAGATAGATAGATAGATAGATAGATAGATAGATAGATAGATAGACAAACATCATGTCTCTTTAAGAATTTTAGTTGTCAAATATAAATTACATTAGTGTAACCTGTCTTATTTTAAGGTGTTCAGTGCATGCTGGAATCAACATTTTAAAAATTGCAAATGTTTTACAAATGAAAACTTTTAATTAAGGCGCAACAGCCATAATTTTCACTTATTTTAGGGCATTCTTCTTGATCAAAAACTGGGTCACCATGAAATATCTTGCAGCATCTGGAATTTTTTTTAATAATAAACAAAATAAAATCTTGTCATCTAGATAATGGCCCTACATACTGAATTTCACACATTGCTAACTTACCTTAATGGGTTTTGTTCCAGATTAAGACAAACACAATAAAAAGGATGCGTAGGTTAAACATTTTAATCATTGCAATGTACCTTTAGCTTCTATCGTACAATTAAGTAAAGGATTGAGAATGTCTATAAAGCTATAAAAAATAAATATATATATGATATGTGATCCAGCAATAACTAAAAACGCATGACAAATCAGGGCCAGTTTTGTGTTTAAGTCTCGTTAACATCCCTCATATCTCACATTGTTCAGTATGCTGAATGTGGCAGTGTTGTTTTAGACTTGGATAAATCCAATTAAGTTTTGATTTAGAACAAAAAGCTGCAAAAAACACACTGTATGTACATGTGATGCACTAAAAGGGCAAAATGTAAGGGTGCAATAAAAGTTAACAGAAAGAGAAACAACCTGGGTAAAAGGTTGCACTGTTCATTCAGGGTTGTAAAGAACAAGTGATTCATTAGCTGTCACAAATGACTGATCTTTAAAGAGTAAGTGTGGCCACGGAAGTGTGACAGGAGGATGGAATTCATCCTAACTGGCGGGAAACAGACAATGTTGTCCATTTAAATAGGTCAGACATCAATTTTGGTCCTGATTTAGAAGAGGTTCCTCTGTGCTTCCTTCTTTAAAGCAAGCAGCCTAGAGGCCAGCTTTTCAGCTTCAGTATTACAAGAATCCCAGAAGATGCTACCAAAAATTCTAGAGCAATAGAGAGCTTTAGTAGGAATATACTTTACTTTTGTTTTACTTTTTCCGAAGTGCACTCCCTTTCATATTTTCTCAAAACACTATTTTTGACATGGTTGGTCCCCTTCACATCCAGCTGAGTCTGAGGGGTCATTATGAGAGTTTCACCACCTACCTCTCTGTATAAAGGGGAACAGGTAATTCAGTATAAATGTAAAGTATAATACAAAGTCCAGGACTCATCCAGTCTATCAAGTCATTCATTATCAAATGTAATTATTTCTATGTTTGGTTTGTATTGTTATTTCTATAGTTGTTTGTACAAATTAAATGGAATAACCTCACTGCATTAAATGAGTGCTTGGCAAGGATTTTGACTGGCTCCCTGCTTATTAAATGCAGAGTCCTCTATTTTAATTCCTTGTCTCTTCACCTATTACCCAAACTCACTCACCAATTCTGAGCTTTATAGATTTTATTATTGTCACATGTACAGAGCTTTGTAGTTGCTTGAAAATGCATGAAAATACACAACTTGGCTGCTGGAAAGTGCAGGGCCACCTTGGAGCCACTAAGAGGAGTTCAGGTACCTGCAGCCAAAGAAGGCCACCTCTCAACCCGATTTAGCCTATAATCAGGAGGAAAGTTTGAGGTGATGGGTCCCTAGTATAAAGAAATGTTCGAAAGCTGTCAAAGATAGATACTGTAGAAGCTAAAGGGAAATGTTTTGGTGTGATAGATTGGAGAAGTTAAAGTGGGTAAGAAATGGTTGTAGGCCACCATAATGAAGCTCTGAAAAGCAGTAAGTTTCTTATTTTCTTTTTTTTGAGTAGTACACTGCATTTTCCTTCTTGTTTTCTCTTCTTTCTGTGCTTCCAATTCCCTCTTTGTACAGTATATACCGCATTCTTTATTTTAATGGATGTGATAGTTTATCTTTCTAAGTAATTACAATATTCATAAGATATAAAGGATAAAGAAAAAAATTACAGCAAAATCACAGCATTGACTCACAAAGTTTAATTATAAGTATTAAATGAAACTCATGCTAATCCATTAAAGATTAGCTTCTTCAACATTAATGTTTTGACATGCATTAAAAGTATTTAATTTGAAATGTCCCAAGTAATTACTCTTACAAATAGTAGTTGTATTGATCCTATGATAGGCAGTGATACTGCTACTTTATTATATGCTATTTAACTGCAAGTGTTTCAGCATCCTATTATATCATTGTTGTTTAATAGTAACAATATGAAAAAAGGCCTTATTAAGTTCAAAGCCAAGAAATGATCTTTCTAAAATTAATGAACATTTTGTTGATTAAACATTTTTCCAACAACACAGTCCCTTTTGTATTATGAAAATTTGAATTTGCACCCAATAGTTGAAGCCTGATTAAACTTTTGTACTACAGCCTTAATGATTCATTCATGTAAATAATATAAGTTTGCTTTAGAAAACAGACTCAAATGGGCTTTCTTTTGTCACAAATTTAATTTGCTGTCACCATCATCTATTGGTGGTAGTGGTGATGGTTATATATTTCTATAAGCAACTATAGATTCAGATAATTTGAATTTGAACAAAAATTATTTCTTGATACAGATTAATCAGATCTTTGTATTAATGGCCCTTTCAACAATATATATATACTGAAAGTACTAAAAGAATCCCATAAAATTTCAGGGCTCAGAATTAAATTCAATAACAGCGTATTATTTCCTGTGAATAGCTATCAGGATTAGCTGATATTAAATGTTAAAATTGTTCTTTTGTACATAATTTCTTTGTATTCACAGGGTGTAAAAGTGTCCAGGAAAGGCATTTTAACCTCTGAGGTTCTTTTTATATTGTTGGACAAGTTAATACTGGGAATGCCTAAACTCTTATCCTTGATTCGCACATATGTCCTACAAAACTTACCTATTCAACATTCACTTAGCATATATAAGCTCAAATGTAAAATAAGAATATCTCAACACTGGCAGGGGCTAGCAACCTCAACTGCAATACCTTATCAGGAATTCATTTACATGTCAACCCATCATCAGATTCCTTCCCCTGAAAGGGCTACTCTTCAGAATACCCTAGCAAAAGTCAGTAACCACTACTTCTGTCAGGGTTTCTTGTACTGATGGCTACAATGGCTACATTTGAATGAGCTACACAATCTAGCAGAAGCCAAGGGTTGATCGTTACCACTGACATTACATAATCTAAATGGACACAGTTTGTTTCTTTTACAATCATGAGTCATTCCTAAATGTCAGTAAACAACAGGACAAACTATTTAAATCATTACTTATGTTTATTTGAAGTAGAAACCAGGTATAAATGTTAGATATGAAAGCATACAACCTGAACAATTCAAATCAGGGTCAGACAGAAAGCTTCATATCAGGTGGCTATAGCTCTGGTTATTGCAGTCTTTGTTTTCTTGCTTTATATGCAGTTTATCTGTTCTGAGTGAATGGTGGATGAGTATGTTTTGCAGAACATATGTGCAAATCAAGGCTAACAGTTTAGGCATTTCCAGTGTGACAGATAGGGGGCGCTGTCGTCACCTTGAACCTTCAGATCAGATGCCAGGCACCAGATAAAAGTCCAAATTATTAATAAATTATTTTATACTCATAAATAAACACAAATCACTAATCAATAAACAATCCTCCTCTCCCAGACGCGTTGCCACCCTTCCTCTCGACTCATCTCAACCCTGGGATCTCTCATAGTCCTTTATATAGTCCTTAACCCAGAAGAGTTTCTCTCTCTGTCCATGTGACTGGCAACACTTCCGGGTTAGATAAAAACTCCTTTTCTTCAACCCGGAAGCACGTCATTTCTTCTGTCCATGTGACTAGGACGCACTTCCGAGTTGTAGGGAAATAATCGCTGCTCCTCCATGCTGCGCCTTCTAGCGGCCCCTGTGGTATTCAGCAGGGCTGTGGGTAAAAACTCAATTGTCCATAATTCCCTGCTGGCATTCAGGGCACCTCCATACTGCAGGGAGGGCTCCACCTGGTGGCCTGGGGGTATAGGCCGGGATGACTGGCCGTCCATATATCACACCAGTATGGTTGGGCGGTGGAAGAACAGACTGGAAAAAGTGGAAATGTTGGGATGCCAACCGGGTCGTCCTTTTTAATCGAGATGAAACAAGCAAAATAAAGAAATTAACGAATAACAGCACCAATGTGCTATCTCGATCAGGGATTTCCTCTTTCTAAAGGCAGCTCATTGCAGTCTCCAGGCAATATACATCTTTTTCTTCATCTGCGCTTCTTTTATAGCGCAACTTCCAGAAGAGGTGGGGTTAAGTGCCCTTACCGGGCGGCTTCTCTGAGCTGTGAGGGAAGAATATCAACATGACAAAGTCAGCTATAGCCCCCCTCTTGTCTCGGCGGGTTATTGCATACCTTTCCCCGGCCCTTAGAGGAGTCCTCCGACGCCCATGCGTGACACCAGTAAGACTTGCTCACCAATATAAAAAGGACCTCAGTGGTTAAAGTGCCTTTTCTAGACACTGTTACACCACAAAGCACCTAGCAAGCCCTGAGTATAACCTTAGCAGGGCAGAGCTATCTGACGCTAGCTGTGTCACTGTGAGGAGGCAGTTAGACTAGGGATAGACATGAAAACAAGTTAAGATCATTACAATAGATTCAGTCCAGCTTTAATGTAACATAGACCAAACACAAAATCGAATACCAGAAAAGTGGCATGAAGCTCAATGCCAAAATGCTTTCAATAATAATCACACACCAGGGAAGAAAGTTATTATGAATTATCTACAATTTCAGACATGCACAATGCTGATATTTTAAACCATGGCACTGTGGTCACATCACATGGTAGTCACTATGAAACAAAATCATAAGAACTTTGTGAGACCCCGTGTAGTGGAACTGGGTGCCACACTACACACTGGACTCTTGTAGTTCATGTACTGAGCATATAGATGGTGAGATCAGAGAGACACTGTCAGGAAATTATAAAAATG
This sequence comes from Polypterus senegalus, assembly GCF_016835505.1. Classification (NCBI taxonomy): domain Eukaryota; kingdom Metazoa; phylum Chordata; class Cladistia; order Polypteriformes; family Polypteridae; genus Polypterus; species Polypterus senegalus. The sequence goes on from NC_053166.1 coordinate 113,442,737, forward strand.
AAGAAAAGCATGTGCTCTTTATTGACAGGTGCTACAAACAAAAATGGTGAAAAAACAAAAATCCAAAGCAAAATGATGTGGTGTCATTAAATAAATCAATAGTCCCACTAACATACCATGAGGAAAAATGATGAAAATTAGCAAAAAGCAAATATTTACAAAAACATTGTACTTTCCTCTTCTCTTCTACAAAAACAGGAAAAGGAAAAAAATAAACAAATAAATAATTAAACACTGTTAAAGTCCCCATATCGGTATACACAGGCTTTAACTCATGCTCACCACTCCACCTTCATTGTATTTGAAGTCCTGAAGGCTTGTCAGACACCCGAGCTGGCCAAAAGACGACCTCTAGTGTCTATTGTCTGGTTTCATAAGTCGAAGGGTGATTGTGGTGCCCAATCCCTACTGACATTCTCTCATTCCCCAATCAGGGAGCACACAGTGACGCTGTTCACACTGCGCTGACACCTCTTCCAGGAAGTCTACTATTTCCTGAGGCAATTGCCAGTGTGTGCTCTGTAAAGAGCTGCCTTTCTCTTCCACTATTCCATATGCTGTTGTACTCTCTTCGGTAAGTACTACATTCTATTATTTTAAATGTTTGCCTGAGACTTTAGTAAACTGGCATGATTGGCTTCTTTTTAACAAAGCAATGCACCCCTTACATTCCCTCCTTTCCCTTTACCAGCAGCGGAAGAGCACAACTGGTGGCAGACCTCGCCCGATTAGATGCTGCCCAACTCCTACCCACAACGCCATATAAATCAGATTTGTATGCCACGGACACGCAAGACTTGAACCATTAAAAAGCCACATCTCCTCCACAGATACAAAACACCTCTCCCTCACTCAAGGTAAGTGTGGCTATAATCTTGATAGCTATTTAAAAAAAGAAAACACAGAAAAGAGGATAAATAGCTATGCTGCTCTAGTGTGACAAGCGTTACTTTCACTGTCAATGGTGCGCTGCACCACAAACATTAATAGTGACACTCATAATGAACAATCATCATGTCACAATAGGACATAAAATATTCTAACGTCTTTAATCGCATACAATTCAAATACGTTTTATGCTGTAAATATGAATTTTTCACATAACAAAACCCCGAAAGGAAATAAATAAGATCCAAACTGAAGTAGAAAAAAAGCAGAAAAAAAACTTAATAAGAAATCCACATCGTAACAGCACCAAACAACGTGACCTACAAAGGACTTTTTAACCTCTCCAGCTCTGCAAAGGAAGAGGTACCCTTTACACTATTCTAGCTGCAAAGAGCAGACAAATGAAACATGCGACCCAACAGGACAAAAAAATAAAAACAAAATGTAAGGTATGAGTCAGTAAAACAGAAGGAGGATGAACAACAACAACCTTTATTTATATAGTACATTTTCATACAAATAATGTAGCTCAAAGTGCTTTACATGTGGAAGAAAGAGAAAAAAATACAAAGTAAGAATTAAAATAAGAGAACACTAATTAACATAGAATAATAATAAGGTCTGATGGCCAAGAAAAAAAAAAACTCCAGATGGCTGGAGAAAAAATATAATCTGCAGGGGTTTTAGGCCATGAGATCGCCCAGCTTCCTCTAGGCATTCTACCTAACATAAATAATCAGTCCTCATTGTATTCAGGGTTCTTATGGAAGGACTTGATGATGATGGTCACAAGGACTTCTGGCCTTTAATCCATCAATGTAGGGACACCATGGTGCTTTGATTAGGTGGTGGTGGGGCAGATCGACCCATAAGAAGACCGGAAAAAGAACAGAAGAGAGAGTAGGGGTTAGTACGGATTTTGGAGCCACCATGAATACTAATGATAATTAATTGAATATACAGAGCATCAGGATTAAACTAAAATGAAGGTATGGGAAAGCCATGTTAAAGTTATGTGTTTTTAACAGTTTTTTTAAAGTGCTCCACTGTATTAGCCTGGCGAATTTCTATTGGCAGGCTATTCCAGATTTTAGGTGCATAACAGCAGAAGGCTGCCTGCCTCACCACTTCTTTTAAGTTTAGCTCTTGGAATTCTAAGCAGACACTCATTTAAAGATTTAAGGTTATGATTTGGAAAGTAAAGTGTCAGACATTTCGAAATATAAGATGGAGTGAGATTATTTAAGGCTTTGTAAACCATAAGCAGTATTTTAAAGTCAATTCTAAATGACACTGGTAACCAGTGTAGTAACAACAAAACTGGAGAAATGTGCTCGGAGTTTCTTTTCCTAGTTAGGATTCTAGCAGCTGCATTCTGAACTAGTTGCGTTAGTGCGTTACAGTAATCTAGCTGACTGAAAACTAAAGCGTGAACTAATTTCTCAGCATCTTGCAATGTTATAAGAGGTCTAACTTTTGCTATATTTCTTAAGTGAAAAAATGCTGTCCTAGTAATCTGATTAATATGTAATTTAAAATTTAGGTCAGAGTCAATAATCACCCCTAAATTCTTTACCTCCGTCTTGACTTCTAATTCTAATGCATCAAGTTTATTTCTAATAACCTCATTATATCCATTATTGCCAATCACTAAAATTTCAGTTTTCTCTTTATTTAGCTTGAGAAAATTACTTCTCATCCATTCAGAAATATAAGTAAGACATTGTGTTAGAGAAACAACAGAGTCGGGGTCATCAGGTGCTATTGATAAATACAGCTGCGTGTCATCAGCATAGCCATGGTAGCTCACGTTATGCCCCGAGATAATCTGACCTAATGGGAGCATGTAGATCGAAAAGAGCAGTAAAAGAACAAAACAAGAAAGCATTAATGTTCAGGAGATCTCTGCAAGGAATGTCATAATGATTACAAAAAAGCTGAAAATGCACCTGCTCCTGTTTTGAACATCAGCGACTGCAACATCACAGGCCAACATTAGTCGCAAGCACCACTAAGCACAGAGAGCAAGTATACAAATCTTGAAACATTCATCATATTCACTAACAGTGTGGTGAGAAAAGCAAATAAGGGAGGCAGCTGGCAAGTGCAAGCAGTTCAAAATATCTTTCAATAAATAAATTTATAAAAGTAAATACAGCACATGGCTAACATTACTATCTATGGAACCCCACAATAGCATAGAGTCTTAGCTAACATTTTGAAAGTTTTCCTTTACAGTTTTGCAACAACTCACATACTTAGGAATCACAATTAAACAACAGCTTAAGCACTAATTAAATTAAATTTTAGCAAGTCATTAGAAAATGCTACACCCAATGTTTTCAGGTGTTCGGGTCTTTATCTTACGTTAGCTGAGAAGCTTAACATTGTTAAAATGAATATTCCTCCAAAAATTCTATTTTTTTATAGTTCTCTTCTCTGTATATATTAACAACTAGTTGTTTAAATACTGAATACAAACAGGCCAAAGAATCAGTTCTTCTGGGATTTAAAGCAGAGTGGCCTGACCTTCACTCACTCACAAACAGAGAAATGAAACCAATAAATCAAAAAAATAAATTAATAATATGTTAAATGGAAATTAAATATGAACAACAACAAAAAATTAAATTACCCTCCCTTTCCCCTTTGGAGATAACAAATACAACACACAACAATAAACACCCACGAAAATGTCCATGAAAAAGTCTCATGTAGCAAATGCAAATAAAGCTTTTGGCAGATGCTGTGAACTGTAGAGGTGAATATAAAGTTTGTCCTACCTTTTCTAAAGTGTTTTGTGATGAAGACGATGCTGACGGGCACAAGACAAAACTTGTATCCAAAACAACAGTAATGCAGGGCAACCACATAATATCCACACAGGTAAACAAAGACAGTGATGACAAACAAACACCGGTGCTCTTTCTCTGTTCAGCTGGCTCTCTTTAAAAGTTTCCACCAGCCTTTCTTGTCCCCAGCAGCTCCTGCATCCATTGCAGATGTCCAAACCGGTCAATACCAGGGATGCTGGGAATTGGAGTCCATTAAATTGTAGCACTGCTACACATGTTCCTCAGGGGTTGGGACCTAGGGAAGCTATGGAACTTCCCCTAGAAGCATTTAAGAACAAGCAGCCTTTACTATGGCTGCTCCTTTACCAAGGTTCTTTCCTGTCTTGAAGCTTGTGGTTTTGTTCTGATATTGGATTTCCTGGTTTTGATACTCCACTGACGAAGAAAGGCATTGTCTGGGTTTTAGACTAGATTTGTTTGCAAAACTATTTTCCTTCTGTTTTTTAAACCATTTTTGAATTCTTATAATAAATATTCAAATATTAAAGGATCCTGTCCGCCGCCACCACATGGCGTTAAGCTGAGAGTCAACTTGCTCCCTGATCGCTTAGTAGTAGCGACCCTGCCCCTTGAGCACCAGCTGTTCGCTTCTTTTGGAGCATCTTTACCACCACTTGCCGCCATACTCTTTGATGTGATCTCCTAATCCTGACACTTTTTCATTACGTTCTGTTCTTTTCTTTCTTTTCCCTTTTATTTTTGTTTTTCTCTCCTCTACTCAGGCTCTCCCTTATATATCCATGGGTGCGGCATTCTAATTACCTGCAAGACATGAAGGGCTGAAGTGGAACAGCTGACTAATTAAGCAATCAGCTTGCAGTCCACACCAGACACCTACAGAACCCGAGTGCACTGTTTTTTAAATACTCCCCCCACCATGGAACTCTCCCATTAGAGCCTCCAATATAACCTTTCACCAATGCTTTTCTTTCACTACTTTCCATTTAGAGAACTTTTTAAAATAAACATGGTCAACTTTCCTGAATTTCTCTTAATATCTGGTTTAAACACAATATTCTAATTTAGTCTAGTATCGAGTACCAGTGAAGTTATAGTCAGAGAAATATCTCCAAACTTTACCAGTTTTTCGAAAAGAGAGGGCACCCTCGAGATAATCTGTGGCAGTGCTGCGAATAAGATCTGCCAAACATAATTTCTGATAAAAAATTAAAGTTGGCTATCATGAAGACATGAACATGGTAAAAAGGGTTATGAAGTCTCCAAAATACTCCACAATGCAGGCCAGGACCTTAATCAGTCTTCCCAGATAAAATTCAAACCACAGCAGTAAGTCCCCAAATACTAAGTGGCTCCAAACTTAAAAACATACAGAAAGACCAGAAAATCTGAAACAAATGTCTGACAAGGGAAAAAAAACAAGAGAATCAGCCCTGTAAAGAGAAACTAAATGGGAATCTCTATAAAGTAAAGATTAATTTAAAAAATGGAAAAATAAGACAAAATCTTCAAAAGGCCATAAAGAAAGATTTGCCTAAAAGGCAATACACAGCTAGTATGTTCCAATACACAACCTATTAATCAAAGTCCAAAAACAGAAGAGAAAATCCACAAAACCTAGAAATGTAGGCAATACTTATAAGTATCTAAAAACAAATCTATTGTGAGATTCTTTCCCTCTGACTCAATATATAGCCAGAAGGGAAGTCCCAACAGCAGTGACATCAGGGTGTCCCTGCTTCATAAGTGACCTTACAAAGAACAAGGGAAATGGACACACATTTAAAGTGGAAAAGTCTAAATAACAAATAAAAAGCCAAGCTAGCAGAAAAAAAAACATAAAAAAAATTATTCAAAATAAACAAAAACAGTAATACAGCAGAAAATAAATACAAGCTAGAGAAAACACCTTAGCCCTAACACATTATCAATAAATTATACTAATTTTTATTCTCTACAAACATAGTCTGGCTCATTTAAAAATTATACATTGCACACATTTCTTTTGACTCAGGTTTTCCAAAAGTTCTGAAGTGAAGATTGCAATTGTGAAATATGATTTTAGCTACTCACCTCAATAAGACACAAGATTTGGCAATGTCCCACACTTATTGGAATAACTTTTATGCTTATTAATTAGATGTGGAATTATAATAATCCCTAATCTTCTAACAGCACTTTTCTTAAAGTAACACCTGATGGAATATCGTGTATTATGGTGACTTACTCTATACTAAGACTGTGTCACCTAATCATTCTCAACAGGAAGTATCCTAACCCATTTGCTACAGCACACACAATAGCAACCTTTATTTCTATAGCACATGTGCATTCAAAAGATGTAGTTTAAAATACTTTATAATACACCATAGAAATCATTCCATAAAAAAATTGAATAAAGATAATTCCGAATAAGAATAAAAATGTTTATTTAACATTAAAATGAGAAAAAAATAAATTCACTTTACATGCATATTCTCCAAAACATCCTAAGGATTTAGTAGACATTTATCAATGTGGTCCTTATTTGATGAAATAGGCTGAAAGTCTTTGTTAGTAATTAAGGTTATAGCTTCTCTGGAGTCTTATTATTGAATTTTTTGCAATTTTTAGTTTGCACATATATGTATACACTATACTTATACATATACTTTAGAGATCGGTAGATAGAAAATAATTTGTCAGTCACTTTGACACCATGTATTCTGTTTTGGGGGATTGTTTTCATTTGGTAATCATTTTGCATGTTTTTATGGCTGCTATGTCCAGTCAGGTGATGCAGAGGTCATGTAATGGTGGGAGTCATCTTGTCCCAGCTATAAAAGATGGTACACAGCTGCTGACATCCTAGTATTAGATCTTTCTGTCATGCCCTAGGTGCTGTGGTAGAAAAGACTTTTCTCCATCTTTAAAGAAAGTCCCAGATGAAAATTCAGAACAACAAGTTTAAATATGCAAATTGCAAAAGGAACATTAATAGGACCATTCAGTGTCAAATGAATATGGTGCAATAAAAGTCTTCAATAAATAGCTCATAAATCACTCAATTTAATAATAAATAACTAGAAACAAGAAGTAAAGGCAGAACATGAATCAGCTTTCCCCCAAATTGTTCCCAGTTCCCTCACTCTGTTTACCTCCCCTGCTCACTCTTCAGGTCTGTTCTGCATGCAAAGACTCTGATGTGCTTATTCCTCATTCTGGCTCTTGTCCCAGCTACCTCCATTGGTACCTATTTTGACCAACTGATTGACTCCCGTTTCCTGCCACCTCCCTTGGTCTCTGCAGGAGCACTGGAGTCCTCTAATTGCCCCTAGACCTATCACTCTACATGGTTGATCAAACACTGGAGCTGCATTCTTTTTCTGTCCACTTCAGTGCATCCCTGACCATTTCACCTCCTTTTACCCACACTGGGTACTCCCAATTTTGCTCTCCTTTCTCTCATGTTTTCTTCAATTTTATACCCCTCACTGACCTACTCATACCCTTTATATAACCCTGTGAGTTTGAATCCTGTGCTCACTGACTCACAGTACTGTTAAATGAGGGATGGCTGTGAAAATCATTAACCTGCCAACGTATAATGGAAAGCAGTACAAGTTGGTATAATTTTAATCTTGATTCATTTAACATTTTTATTGCATGTTTTTGAGAACACACACTTATACGGTGCATATTATAATTAACAATATAAATTAGCATTAAAAAGAACAGGTAATGTATAAAAAGAGCATTCTGAGCTAAATTGTGTTTATTACATTATCCATCAAATGCACTCTATGAGTTTACTTTGTCATGGATTCATGATCACAGAAAATATTAGCACAAGTAATTGATTACCTCTTTGGTTTAAGTGTTCAGCATTATGCATGTGTAAACATCCAATTTCAGGTTACAGTTTATTGCTGCCTTGTCCATGACATTAAAAAAATAAGTTGTTCATCATTATTTTTTAGCAGAGTACATGCTGTGGCTGAAGAACTTTTAACAGCCAGCTATCCTTGACCTTACCTCATATCCATTGATTTTTTTTTTCTCAGAATGAGCTATGAATAGTCAAGCAAAAATGCCCATGAACTTGAACTAGAAAGTGTGTGAATATGTGGGAGAATTTAATCATTTATCATTTCTTAAATGTATGCTGCCCCTTGTGCAGTAATGATAAGCTCTTCACACCTCAACGAACTGAACAATATCCTCAGGCAGTATTCAATTCTTGAATATCAACCTATGGCCTCTGCACATATGTTCCTCTACCAGCTGTGCAGATTTCGAAGTTATTCTTTTAGGGCAAGCCCTGAAAGCTGTGGTCAAAGTCATAACCTACATTACGTATTTTTCCTGTGAGCCTCTGCAACTTGTCAGATCCTAAAATAATAACAGTGTCATATTGCCAATCTGCATCATGTCAAATTTTCTTTGTGTGTAGTCAGTCTATTGCTTTGTCATGGTTTCTCCTGAGCTTTCACAGCTCATGCAGAAGTGAAAACCTATGTGACATAAAGGCTGTGAGATCTGGTGGATTTCAGTGCACTGTTTTTTTTCCCTGTATTTTGCATGGCAACTCTAAAGACAAAACAAAGAACTAATAACAGAAACTTTCTGAAGTGTGTAGGAAAGTTCTGCATTTGTTGAGTCGGGGTAGCTGGCAGCTTTACTTGGAGCCTGGTGTTAAAAACAAATTTCCACAGGGCATGAAATAATAAACTTCATTCATATCAAAGAATAATAGAAGATACAACATATTGCTTCCAAATTTAAGGTGGCTTTTTTCATATTTACAAATTTAAAAGTGGCTTGTATCTTAAATTTGAGGTTTGTCATTGTCACACTTCAAGGAACATCAGCAACTAAAGCAATACAGGAAATTAGCTTGTATAGCCTTGTGATGGTTAAAGTGATCCAGTACTCACTAGTGAAAGAGAAGTGATTCAGCACATTAGGGCTTGTGATGGGGAAACACATTCAGCATGCAGTGTGCAGTGAGTTGTGCTATGGCATTGGGTTTTATGTTGTTTTGTGTATTTGTTTTTGGTGGTGTCAATAACAGCTCCAGTGAAGGGAATGGCAGGATGGCTGTGCAGGTGCACACGTCCAAGTCAGTGTTGTGGGGCTCATGAAGTGCTATGCAAGTCATCTATGCCTATGGAGGAGGCATCCTGGTGTTAGGTACCGAGCTGCAAGGAGAAGAATAAAAGTAATGAAGCCATTTGCAATGAAAGTTAAAGGGACAGATAAAGAGGAGACATTACTTACCAGAAAGTAATAAAAGTTGGAGTGTCTAAGGCTGTGTTTACATTCAAGTTCCAATTCCTTCTGGATTACAGAACATAGAACACAGTAAAGGTACACTTGCTGATTGGAAGGGGCTGGGTGAGGTGTCTGTCGGGATTGGAGGAATGGGTCTTGCACACATATAAAACAAGAAGATGGATGTTAGAGGTGGTTGTTAGTGATGTGTGGACCGCAGTATTCCTTAGTTGTTTGAATAAGGATAGGAGTAGATGCAATCTTTGATTACCCCTTACAGTGTGAGAAGTGGGGATAATGTGGTGACTGTAGAGTTTAGATTAGTTTGATTTATTTTCCTTTTATACAGTCCTTAGTTTCCTTGAGTAGTCCTTGGAGAAAGGAAGAAGGGAAAAGGACTGGAATCATTGTGTTTTTGTTCTGCCCCCGCAGAACCACCACTCCATCCTTGTTATGAACTATTTGTCAGATGGTAACTGGGCAAACATATAGTGTTGAGGGTCTGTTTGGTCCCCAGCAATGCTACTGGCCTTCTTATGTAATTTGCAAGTACAAATATCGTCCAGATTCAGTGGTTCAGTCCTAATGGCCTGCTGGTCCAACTTCCCCATACAGTGCAAATAAGTGACTAGTACACCACACTGTTGCACAGTAACATAGTATACTTTCCATAGAGCTATGATAAAAATTGACTAGCAGCTTTTTAAAGCTTCCATGGAAAGTATAAACTTTGTTCAGCTTTTTTCACCAGGTGGTAAATATTCAAGGCAATGTCCTTGAAGGCATTGAACGTTTTACCCTTTTCATCTCCTTTTTGTGTAGATAAATGGGAGGCCGATCTCTGCCCCATTGCAGTGGTGTCATTTGCAAGTTTAATTACAATGTTAGAGGAATGAATCAGAAGACAGTTCTGTGTAAAAAGAAAGAAGAGAAGAGGTTCCAATGCTAACTTTTTTTATGCACAGGAACAATGGTAGCATACTTATGACAAGTGGGGAGAACAGCTTGATGCAATAGGTGACTAAATAATCTAGTAAACACTCATATTAAATGATCTGCCCACACCTTCAATGTGTGACCTTAAACCCCATCTGGATCAGCTTCCTTGGTTATGTCAGTTTTGCACAAAATGGCATTCACCTGGTAATGATGTAAAACAAATGCTTGTTCTTTCTCTGGTAATGCAGTATATTTAGTAATGCAACTTGGTCTGCTGAATCTAAATTTCTGCTGAGAAACACATATGCTAGGATTAGAACTTGGCACCAGCAAAATGAATCCATGCCTTTTTTCAAAAGCCCAGGCTGCTGGGGGAGGTGTAATGGAGTGCAGAATGTTTCTTGGCATACTTGATCTTTTGAATGCCTATTTGAGTATTGTTTCTGACCATGTGCATCCCCTAATAGCCATAATTTACTCATCTTCTAAAGGCTTTTTCCAGCATGATAATGCACCTTGACACAAAGCAAAAGTAGTCTCAAAATGTTTCTTTGAACATGACAATGAGTTCAGTGTTTTACAATGCCATTCCCAGATGTGATAGAACGGGATATTTGCAGCATGGATATGTAGCTGACAAATCTGAAAAATTTGTGTGATGCAATCATGTCAACATTGACCAGAATATTAAAGGAATGTTTCCAACGTCTTGTGGAATCCAAGCCGCAAAGAACTGAGACTGTTCTAAAAGCAAAAGGAGGCCCTACCCTGTATTAATACAGCACTCCCAATAGGTTTCTAATAATAATAATATTAATATGTAATTTTATGTATTAAGTATTTTAAACCCCCAAATTAACTTTTAACTATTTCAGTCGAAGAACATCATATTTTTAAGTTAGCACAGTAGAATTACAAATATAACATTATGTAATATTGTCCTTCTAGTGTTCAATAAAACATCCATTACCTCCATTTTTTTTCAAATTCAATTTTAAAGTTTAATTCAACACCAGGTCAAACCTGTCAAACCTCAGCATCAGTGTGTACTGGCATAATAAACAATGCAAAATCAATTCCACTGTAGACTAATTTTCTGGTGACATTTTGTTAATTTGATGTTAAGGCTAAGATACAATAATGTTTTACTTTTGATTGATGAGAAAAAGTAATCTTTTACAGTAAACATCAATATGATAAAAAGTACAGCAGATGTATGCATGCGTGTGTTCATTTTTTACTAAATGCTTCACACATTAGATTCTAAATTAAAACAGGAGTAAACATATGATCATTAATAATGTTTCTTTAGGTCAAACACAAATTGAATAATCTCGTTACCTTTCCCTGTAGGCCAATTATGGAAATTAAAAGGAATCTTCTATTGCAGTCAAGACAATTTACATAGTAATTAGACTTGCCTTGAAATAGTCCAACAACAATGCATTTTCTGTATTGTGGCTAAAGGCTTTGCAATCTTAAAGGAAAATCCAAACATCTGAGATTGTTCTTCTTTTGTTCATACTGTATATTCAGATTATCAAAATGTATTTATTTGTTTATGTATTTATTATTTAATGCCAGGCAGTGTTAATTGTGTTGGCATCTGGGATTATGGCCGTAAATCCAACCCAGTATAAAGCAGAAAAATTGGCAATGCAGGATAAATTTGCCTCGATCACCAGTGGAGGTAGCTGATCTTATTCTCCTTTCCAAAAATATACCCAGCGAGAGAGAGGGAGTCTAGGAGCATGTACTAATTACAGTGCATTGCCGCACCCATAAAACAACGAACCACCTGGCTTAGGACACGAGTGTGGTAGGTAACACCTCAGCACCACACTGGAATAGTGTGACATTTTTTACGTTGGCTGGAGTAACAAATCCTGTAGTTTTCCCTGTAAATTGGAGGACCTGCTTGCAGGGATGGATGCAGATTAATGTTATAGCCAGGACAAAGCAATTGTAGGTTAAGTGCCTTGCTCAAGGACCCAACAGATTGGAGACACTTCTGATGTTTTCAGGATACGAACCAGAAACCTTCTCATTGCTGGTGCAGATCCCTAGCTTCAGAGTCACCACTCTGCCCCATAAAACATACCTACCTGGTATTATGTTTTTCTTTTTCCTATCCATAATACTAATTTTTTCTTCATACTTTACAGTAGGCACTCTTTCTTCCTCTTGTAATCTTTTTTCCCTGTCATTTCCCATTTGTCCCATGTTTATTTATTTTTCAGGAAAGCCATTCAGTGTCACCCTCTGGAGGCCACATAGCAACAAGCCTTAGGTTCCCTTAAAGATGATATCTGTGGTGAGTGAAAGTGCTCGCCTAGACTCCTTTGTGGGTGTAAAAACCTAATATGATTTAGGATTCACCCATAGAGAACTTTAGCATTGATAGATAGGACTGTAACACAAAATACAGGCCAACCTTCCACAATTATGGATCTCATTCTCTCTAGCAGGATCTTTCTACTCTGGTCAGGTATTGTCAAGAAATTCTCTCCCTCTCTCTCTCTCTCTCTCTCTCTCTCTCTCTCTCTCTCTCTCCCTCTCTCTCTCTCTCTCTCTCGTAAAGCTGGCCACAGCACACATACAAAATTCATCAAAGGCAGTGGGCTCTCAAGTTTAGTTCTAGGACCAACTGTGAAGGCAGATTATCATTGAAACTAACTTCCCCTTTTAATTAAACTACTAAACTAATTAACCAACCTGCTATTTTCTCATTTTTGTGTTTTGGCATGAATCACAATTTACAAAACTGAATATGCTAAGTTTTTTATTAAAATCTAGAAAGAATTTAAACTAGAGTTTTCAAAGTTAATATATTAACACATGCAACTAATTTTGAAAGGAATTATTTTTCCTTAATGACATTTAACAAATGTATTGCTCAACACCCTTTGCTATCAAACCCAGTGGTTTTCAAATTGAGGGCTAAAGCCTTGGCAAAATTGACTTTACAAAAATGTATTCAATTTTTAAAGATTGTCGTTAAATTGCCAAGTTTTAAAATAAACCAGCTCTGTTAATGAATGCAAACTGGTGCATTCTTTAGGCACGTGTAGCTCTCCCCAAATCCCAGGAGTCTCCAAAATACTTTATGTATATCACAAGTCTTGGATCATCAAGAAGAGAATATGCACCGAGTCCTAATCATTTTTGTGACAGAGAGGGTCTCAGGTGAGTGCTGTTTTTCTCATGCCCTCCATCCCATTAGCAGGTTGCGTAACATTTCTGTCTTTCTCTGAGGTTTGCTCCTGCAGTGTTAAATTTTAAACTTTAATGAACTTTAGTTTTTGTACCATCATATTAGAACTGATTTTTGGCATACTAAATATTCAATAAAGAACCAACACAAATTTGAACAATTATTAATAATAAGATATACATATCTAACATTTCAGTTTCATTTTAATAATATTAATCATCAACAGAAAGCTGTTTTTAGGCCAGTATTAGTTACCCTTCATCCTTTCTTTAAAAATAAAAACAGGAACAGGCTGAAGTCAGAAGCAGAACTGTACTTAATGTTATCAAAACTGCAACCTGACCTTCACAACAGTAGTTCTATAAAACATAAACACAATAAACAAACACAATAAATCTTCACAATTGACTTTCAATTATTTTCCTCTTTTGTAACCTGAAGTCAAATGTAACTTGAGTTTTTTTTCCCCTTTTGATCTGGATTTATATGTAGCTGTGTAATATCTGTAAATTTGAAATATGGAAACTTTAGACTTTCAAATGTTTATTCCTTATCAAGCTATGCTACTTTTCATACAACAAAAAAGTATTTTATCTGCATAGGAGAAACTAAAAGACACTCACAACCACAAAAAATAAAATTAAATAAAAAAACTCTATAGAATCACTTGTTTAAAGTCCTAAATGTGATATAAGGGGCAGGGAGAGAGTTAAGAAATGCCAAATTTAGTTGTGCCTTATAAGAGTTCAATACTTAATTTAAAAATAGCAGCTCCTTAAAATATTTCAATTCCTGGATGTGCAATGGCAAGAATAAAGGTTGAAGACCATTAGTCACATATGTGCCAGTAGTCTGCTGTAGGTGAGCATTTGCTTTGATAAATATGTCTACTATTATGCAAAATCATGTAGTGTAACTACCGTTAGAAGTAACTGAGATCTAAGATCAGGCTCTGCTTCAAGCATTGGTTTTATATTTGTGGGAGCCATGACCAGATAGTTTGACATTTTGGTGGGATCTTGACTTAAATTTGGGAACCCCTGAACAAAGCTAATCCATTAAAAATAGCTGAGAAAGACTAAATTTATGATGGTTTCTTTCGATTTAAAACTCTCCCAAATGGTTCAAATAACAACATTATTGATACTTCTACAGTATACTTAAGAGCAAATTTAATTATCACAGACATACAACATCCTTGGCTTTTCACTTAGAAGTAAAGCATGCATAATTTTGCTGTTAAAAACTCTAACATTAGGCAACAAAATACGTAAACTATAATCCATGAATGTACACCTTGACTTGTGTCCAAAAATGAAACAAAATCTAAAGCTGTAACTACCACTATGTTATTGCAAAATAGATTGCATCACATGGCAGAACTTTAAATATTGTTTAAGATTCAGGGTTGAGAGACATCTTTTAGCAAAGTTTGACCATTCTTATACATTACCTTCAAATAGGACAATTGTGTCATGTATGAAGAATTTATCTGAAAGGCACAAGTCTTCATATTTTGAGCATCTAAGAAGTCATACAGCAGTCACATTCGCAGGGAACTACTGGACACTGTGGACTGCTACCGTAAAAATAACCTCAGTAAGATTAATCCAAAGGATCAGAGTGTAAACAAGCAAAAAAGTCAGAAACCAGGAAAATCAGCTTACTAAGGAAACAAAGCCAAGATGCAACACACAACATGAACTTAAAGAATAATAACAAAAGAAAATATTAGTGGATAGGAAAATACAACACAAACTCACAGCAAAAGCTAAACAATACCTGCTTCTAGGCATTGCGATGAATAGTTCCTCAGTACTGACGTCATAAAAAGCTTCAGGTGGGGACGTGAATGCTGCAATATGCTGCCAAGTAAATGAGCCGCAGCAGATTGACTCTCAGGCAAAGTGTTGGAAAAATGCAGAAATAAACAAACATATAGTGTAAGTCAGTAATGCAAAAGTCTATTACATGGAAATATATGCATTTAAAGTCCAAATGAAACAAGTAGAAAAACTATGAGACATATGTGAAAACCTTTTTAAATAGTTCACTGGTGTAAAACTCATATCACACAGCTGAGCTACCTTTGTTAAAGAATCGTAATTAATTGACATTTTGCAATTAATTATAATTAAAAATTGTAATCATTTGACAGTCCTAATATATATATATATATATATATATATATATATATATATATATATATATATATTGTAAAAGAGACAACAACAAGCAGCATAAAGGTTTGGGGTTTTCCGGCCCCTTATATTGTAGACAATCCACAATTCAGAAACTCAAAAATCTGGTCAATAATATAAACAAACAGTTCATACGTGCGACGCCATTCTAGGCGTCGGCGGCCATTTTATAGGGGAGGAGCCGGAAGTGGAGGAATGCTGGGAAGGAACCATGAGGGAGGATGGGACTGATGACGTCAGGGCGGAAATAGACGTACTGCGGGAAGGCTGATGGCGGAGCGTCTTTTTTCCTGGAAGAGATAATAGGAGAAAGGTTAGTACCCCGCCACTCCCTGCCAGCGAACGTCTTCCGAAGTGGTTTAAGGTCCGTCCACGGTCTCCTGTTCGTGCGTGCGTGACACGACCCCCCCCCTCAGCCCAAGACCGCCAGGTCAGGCAGACCTAACCGAGAGGTCGTGGATGCGAGAGAGGGCATCGGCATTGGCCTGAAGGCTGCCGCGACAATAAGTGACGGCGAACTTATAGGGCTGCAAGTCCAGAAACCACCTGGTGACCCGCAGATTCGACTCTTTGTGCAGGGACATCCACTGAAGCGCAGCGTGATCAGTCACTAGAGTGAATTCGCGACCCAACAGGTAGTACCGGAGATAAGTTACCGCCCACTTAATGGCCAGGGCTTCCCTCTCCACTGCCGCATAACTGGTCTCTCGGTCCAGCAGTTTCCGGCTTAGGTACATCACGGGGTGTTCGACACCATCGATGTTTTGGCTCAACACGGCACCCAGGCCTGTGTCTGAAGCGTCGGTCTGGATGATAAAAGGCAGCCCGAAATCAGGGGTCCTTAATATAGATGCCGACGTTAGGGCCTTTTTCAGGTCACTGAATGCGTGTTGTCGTTCCATACCACATGTAGGGGAGCGCCCTTCTTTGTTAAATTAGTCAAGGGTGCTGCCCTTTCGGAGAACGGGTACGAACCGGCGGTAGTAACCCGCCAGCCCCCAGAAAGCCTGCACCTGTCTCTTGGTATTCGGACGGGGCCATTCTAGGATGTCTTTGACTTTGGAACATTGTGGTCTCACCTGTCCTCGTCCCACAAGGTAGCCTAAATATTTGGCCTCCTTTAAGCCAAAAAAACACTTACGGGGGTTAATGCGGAGGCCGGCCTTAGCCAGTGTCGCGAGGACAGTGCAGACCTGCAATAGATGCTCTTCCCAGGTGCTGGAATAGATGACGACGTCATCCAGGTAGGTGGCACTGTAGGACTGGTGGGGCTTCAGCACTCTGTCCACCAGACGTTGAAAGGTCGCTGGGGCCCCGTGCAGCCCAAATGGGAGGACCTTGTATTGCCAATGTCCGCTAGGGGTGCTAAAGGCCATTTTTTCTTTTGCAGATGCCGTTAAGGGAATTTGCCAATACCCTTTCGTCATGTCAAGGGTAGTCAAGTATTGAGCCGCACCCAGCCGCTCAAGCAGGTCGCCAATGTGGGGAATCAGGTAGGCGTCGAACTTGGAGACCTGGTTCAGACGTCTAAAGTCATTACAGAACCTCCAGGAGCCGTCCGGCTTGGAAACGAGGAGGATAGGACTGGACCAAGGGCTATGGCTCTCCTCAATAATGTCCATATCCAACATTCGTTGCACCTCCAGTTCCACTTGCACCTCCAGTTCCACTCGGCGATTACTTTGCCTCCAGGAGTCTATAGGGCCAATCAGCAAGGTCCGGCCCGGACTCGCTCACTACTTCGGGGATGGCGTTAATAGCCTGGGTTATCTCTGGTCGCTGTAAGGGTGTCAGCTCGTCACCGAGGTTAAGGGCAGACGTGCTAGCGAATAGGGAGAGGGATCTACGAGTGTCGGGAGACTCCTCCCTGTCCTTCTAAGGTTTTAACAAATTGACATGGTAGATCCTCTCGCTCGGTTGACGATTAAGCTGTTTAACTAAATAGTTGACGAGCCCCTTTCTTTCCTTAACCTCGTATGGCCCCTGCCAGTGAGCTAGCAACTTGGAATGGGAGGTAGGAATGAGCACCATCACTCGATCCCCCGGGCGGAACTCCCGGAGGACGAAGTTGCGGTTGTAACACCGGGCCTGCGCTGCCTGAGCACGAGTCACGTGGCCCTTTAGGAGTGGCCTGATTTTAGCGAGCCTGTCGCGCAGTTACGCCACATACTCCAATATATTGGAGGAGGGAAGGGCCTCAGCCTCCCAGCCCTCTTTTAATATGTCTAAACGTCCCCGTGGTTGTCGCCCGTACAATAATTCAAAAGGGGAGAAGCCCGTAGAGGCCTGGGGCACCTCCCGGTAAGCAAAAATGAAGAGCGGTAGGAGCTGGTCCCAATTCCTGCCATCGGCGCTGACCACCTTGCGGAGCATCTGTTTAAGCGTCTGGTTAAAACGCTCCACCAACCCGTCTGTGTGGGGGTGGTAGACAGACGTCTTCAGGTGCTTTATTCGCAGTAATCTGGCAACCTCCCTGAACGTATCTGAGGTGAAGGGAGTACCTGGTCCGTGAGGACTTCTTTGGGGATACCTACTCTAGAAAATAAGTTGACTAATTCCCGTGCGATATTTTTGGTGTTAGAGGGGAACCCTCTGGGCATCGGGGTAATCCACCATGACCAATATGTACTTGTGGGTTTGAGGGTTCCAGGGGTCCTACTAAATCCACCCCTATTCTGTCAAACGGGATTTCAATCAGGGGTATTGGGACGAGAGGAGCGTGGTCCCTCCTAGGAATCTGGCGAATCTGACATTCCGGACAGGATTGACAGAAGCCGGACATTGATTCCGGCCAGTAAAAGCGGAATGCAAAGCGCCCCGAGGTGGGCCTAGGAGGTGAGCATGAGTTCACATACCTCCCCACGCTGCACTAGCAACAATTTCCTCACCTCACCCTCGTGGGTTGCCACCCGATACAACAGATCATTCTCCAGAACAAAGAAGAGCTCATGTGGCATGGAACCGTCAGTTTGTGAGCTGCCTGGAAGAACAATCGCATTCCAGGCAAACTGCAGGGAATCATTCCACTGCTCCCTTTTAAATGAGGCAGGCATGGACCGAAATTGATGGTCCAAATTGCTCAGGGGGTCTTGTGAGCGGGTTGGCGGAAGCATTCCCCGGCTCGTCCCTTCTCTGGTGGATACTTCCAGGTCATGGTCCATCGCCTGAGAAACGTCCTCCGATGGGCCTGCGCCATTAGGGCCTGCCCCAGAGCACGGCGTGGAGACTGTGGGGAGGGTGCCTCGCTCCCTCATAACCAGACCTAGTGAGACCGTTTTACCTCGTTTTCTGTGCGACCAGTCTGGTCCGTGTTTGGACTTGCCAGAACGGTAAGACTTGGTCTCTCCATGCACACAAGTGACTTGCAAGTACAGTACCTTTGCCGGAGCGGTGGCCCAGGTGCAGTCCATTGGCTGGCCCAGGTGCAGTCCATCGGCTCCGAGGTGGTGTTGAGAAGGCAACAGCGCGGAGAGGCCGGCTTTTCTTTGGGTCTTGGCAGCGCTTCCACAACACGTTGAGAGGATTCGGGGTTGGCAGCCCGTCCCTGTCGGTTCCCACGAGCTTGCCTTTACGACGCCCCGGCTTGGTAGACCGCGAGCTGACGCTCCAGGACTTCTAGGAGTCCCGGCATGTCCTTATAGGGGTGGCGCCGGACCTGCTGGGCGAGGGAGCTTGGCATGGCGTTCACCAGACCCTCACAGGCCACCTGCTCCACGACCTTTCGGGCCTGGGGACCCTCTGGCCATAGCCTAGGTCCCATCTTCCCCCAGAAGTCGAAGGCCTGTGCTCAGGCTGGCCGCTCAGGGTCGAACTGCCAGCTCCGCCATTCGCTCGCCTGCTGGCCCGGCGTGATGCCGTAGTGGGCCAGGATCTTCTGTTTTAGGAGGTTGTAACTCGCAGCCTCCTCCTCGGGGAGATCGTAATAAGTCCGCTGTGCGGGTCCCTTCAGGTAGGGCGCCAGAATGGACGCTCACTCGGACCGCTGCCACTCGTTCCGGGTGGCCATCCGTTCAAAAATGCCCAGGTAAGACTCGACATCATCGGTCTCCGTCATCGGTACCAGAGGCGGAGGCGTTGGACGAGGCGGATTGGGCCTTACCCTCCGAGCTTCTGCCAACCTGGCCTTTGTTTCCTCCAACTCCCGGGTTGTGGTGGCTTGCGCTTGCTGCAGGGCCAGGATCTGGGCATTCATCCCCTGCAGCACGGTGTTGAGGTTCTGTCCTTCGGTCATCTTTCTCGGACTAGTATCCTGCCGACTACGCTACTGTAAAAGAGACAACAACAAGCAGCATAAAGGTTTGGGGTTTCCGACCCCTTATATTGTAGACAATCCACAATTCAGAAACTCAAAAATCTGGTCAAAAATATAAACAAACAGTTCATACGCGCGATGCCATTCTAGGCGTTGGTGGCCATTTTATAGGGGAGGAGCCGGAAGTAGAGGAATGCTGGGAAGGAACCGTGAGGGAGGATGGGACTGATGACGTCAGGAAAGATGGCGGAGGAAGGGCAGAAGTAGACGTACTGCGGGAAGGCTTATGATTGAGGAGCGTCTTTTTTCCTGGAAGAGATAATAGGAGAAAGGTTAGTACCCCGCCAATCCCTGCCGGCGAACGTCTTCCGAAGTGGTTTAAGGTCCGTCCGCGGTCTCCTATTCGCGCGTGCATGACAATATATATATATAAAACTGTATATATATATAGTGATAATTTAGTGTTTATCATATTCATCATAATTCTCATTCCATTGTTCAAAGTTTTCCAGTTATTTCAGCTGTTATTTACTAATAAACATGCTAGTGCCTATGACACTGAAGTAAGTGCAATATTATGATATATTTATGGGAGCAAACATCACAGAAAACAGATGAATCAATAGTAAATGACAAAGGGGAAATAAACATTTAATTTAAAAGTATTTCTAAATATCATATAAGTGGAAATCTCACATTAGTTAGCTTTTCTGAATGCAGAATGCAAGTAGGAAAACACAAACAATGTAATTAAACAGCAAAACCAATTTGAAGGAAAATGGTGCACTGGTTGAGAAACTGTTTGAAACAAAAACCTGCAAGTGCATTTAAACCCCAGGCCATAGGACCTGATATAATAATAATGAGGATCTATAAATTGCTTCCTAGAGTTGTTTATTCTCTGATTCATTCATTTTCTAAACACACTTTATTGAAGGCAGTGTCACGAATATCAGATGCTAGACATCAACATATCATACCGTTTCCACTTACATGGTAACAAATTACTTAAGGGATCACCACAGTTCCGTCACAACAGTTTGCAATCTAACAGTCCATCCATCCATCCTCCAACCAGCTGATTCCAAACACAGGGTCATGGGGGTCTGCTGCAGCCAATCCCAGGGAACAAGGAAGGAACCAATCCCGGGCAGGGTGCCAACCCACTACAGGACACACACAAACACACCAAGCACACACTAGGGCCAATTTTGAATCGCCAGTCCACCTAACCTGCATGTCTTTGGACTGTGGGAGGAAACCGGAGTGCCTGGAGGAGACACCATGCAAACGCCACACAGGGAGGACCTGGGAAGCGAACCTTGGTTTCCTAACTGCGAGGCAGCAGCACTACCACTGCGCCAATGTGCCGCCACTAACAGTCCATAGTTTACCTATTTGTACTAAATGGATATTTAAGTGATAATAATAATTTTATTTAATGTTTCATATTCTTTGCATCTTCTTATCCAGTTTAAAATGTTGCCTTTTGCCAAATTTTGTTATATGTTTTATATGTTTTTATGGTATACAGGGAAAACTGAATTTTGATTTGGTCTTCTTCCATTATGAATACTTTGATTAAAAACATCCAGTCCTACACTACTATGTTATAACATTCCAAAAAGCTGAAAAGAAAGATATACTGTAGGCTTGACTTCTATGCTTTGATTGCCTTCATGAAGTTCCTTTAGCTTAATGTCTGTCTTCAGCTAATGTTTGTCATTGAGAATTATGTCCGGATAATTTTGTTGAAGCAAAGTTGCACAATGATGCACGTTATGATGTGTAGAGATGGGCAATCTGCTAAATCAGGAATGAAGATGATGGTTTTCTGTCATCTGGCTAGTCATGCTTTCATCTGTGTTTTCTCTCCCTCAGTTTTACATCTACATTATATAAAGAAGGTTTACTAGTAATTCACACTTTGACCTACTGATATCTTTGAAAATTGACAAATCCAACATTCTGGCCCCAGGGAAACACCTTACAAACATCAGGTTAGTGTATACTATTTATCGTTTGGTGTGTGGGGATTTTATTAAAAAATCAAATCATCAAATTACAAAGAGATCCATGTTTTACATCAGTGAGACACATCTATGCTTAATAGCAACACTGAATGATCTGAACAAAATTAAATTGGGCATCCATTATACTAAGATTTAATATATAAGAAAACAATGTAACTTTAATGATAAGCATCACACAAGATAGCAAAAAGGGTGCAGGCCACAAAATACACAAAAGGGAGTAATGGCTTTTAAAGTTCAAAAAATACTTTTGAATAAATCAAATACACAATGCCCTTCAAGGGAGAGGATGACCGTAAACCAAGAATAAGCAAACTTTTTGGTGGTGGGCAAAATTGTCAGAAATGACTCAAAAAGTGGGCTATATAAGATTTACATGTGACTATGGTCCCAGGCAATCTAGCACATTTGTTAATGACAAGCATTAACTTTAAAAATAGTTTCTTGAAGAAATGGTTTAATTATTAAAGTGTGTATTCAACAGTATTTGGAACAGTGCCCAAACATCAATAAAAGAGACATTTTAAAGCAAAATGACTGTGTATGTTGCAACATATTGACACCACAAACAGCAGCATGCTTGCAAAACCTTAGAAAAAAATCCAGAGTAGTTTACAGTGTGCGCAAGTCAAGTAAAAAACACTAGTCTCACAGAGCCAAACATGTAATATATACAGTATAGCTGAAGACAAGCATGTGTGCAATATGCTTAAATGTGGGTGTGCACAATAAGATGGATCCCTATGTGTCACATTTCTAAACCAATCCAATGCTTCATGGAGGTGGAGCTCAAAGTAGGGATAATGATTTTAAACAGCTGAAAGTAATGGTGTACTTACGTTCACACTTACGGTGGATCAGCATTCAATGGCTGAAAAGTTTCCTAAAAAGATCCCAGTTAAATATATACATGTGTATCATGTGTGCAGAGAACACATTGCATGTGTTAATAAAGTAAACCTGTTGAAAGGGGAAAACCATTCTGTATTCATAGAAAAATATCAATGGACTAGATGTATGTTTTATCTGTCCTCACCGTTACAACATTATAGTCACAATTATGTCAGGTTCAAAGAATAGGCAGCTTGTGTGCACATAAAGATATGCATTTGAACTGAACATTGTGCCATCACACCCAGTTTACTGAACTCTCTTTAAGGTCATTGATAATGAAGGGCCACAGGAGATTCTGATTTATGTAGTCAGTACAACCAAAACAGTGAATGTGTCACTGATATCAATCCAGCAGAACCACGAAAGATGCTTTACACCAGGGGTCTCCAAACTTTTCAGCCCGAGGGCCGCATTAACTATCAAACAGCAGCTTGGGGGCCGACTACACACTCAAGGTCCAAATAAAAAAGAATCAAAACATAAATGTTGTTTTAAATTATTTATTTAATATTATTTTATTCAGTTATTATTTAATAACACATTTATACACTACACATGAACTCCTGTATTAGTGGGAATGGTGAAATTGTTTCCTGGATGCCAAAATAGCAGACACTTCTGGCTTTAGATTTGATGTCCCTAACATCAACAGTGACCTGAGATTATCATCAGACAAGTTTTTTCTCAAATTGTTCTTCACGTATTTAATTCTTAAAAATGTTTTTTCACACAAGTATGTTGTTTCAAAGATTGAAAGGTAACTTGATGCAAAAGTTTTGACATTAGGAAAGTCTTCTTTGGGCAAAAACTGGTAAAAACCCACCAGTCCTTCTTTGAACTTATCCCTAAGGAAGTCATTTGCTTGCAACTCAATGACCTCCAGCTGCAGTTCATCTGGGCAACTGGCCACATCTGCTTCAAATGGGTTTTGAAACAGTCTCACTTCTTCTGCCTTTGAATCCAAGTCAGAAAACCTCTCCTGAAACTGCAGCTGGAGGTCTTTGATGATCTTGCATGCAAATGATGTGGGGAACTCAGCTGTTGCTTCAGCCATGAAGACCTTGCACTGCTGAAAGTGCGTCAAGTTGTTGGCCTGTACTTGTTCCAAAAACAAGACAAGTTTAGATCTGAAGGCCTTTAGGTGGGTGTATAGATCAGAAACTAGATTTTTCTCTCCTTGTAGTTTTAGGTTCAGAAAATTTAAATGACTAGTTATGTCTGCAGCAAAGGCCAATTTCCATACCCACTCTTCATCAGATAGTGGCTTGCCTTTACTTTCCAGGAAGTCACCTATTTCCTTTCTTAATTCAAATACTCTCCTCCTAACTTTCTCACAACTTAGCCATCTTACTGCTGTGTAATATGGTAAATCTTGTGATTCTGTGTCAGTATCTTTCAACATGTCTCTAAACTGTCTATGGTTGAGCCCATGTGACCTTATTAAATTCACCATCTTCACCACAGGATTCAGTACACTGCTAATGTCCACATATTTAGCACACAAATCTTGCTGGTGAATAATACAGTGCAGGAACATTGGTTGTGGAATGTTTTCTCATTACACATCTGCTTCACTTGTCCAACCAAGCCTTTCTTTATGCCACTCATATTCTTTTCTCCATCAACAGTTAGGCAACTGAGGTTAGTCCAGTCCAAGTTATAATCAGCAAATGTTTTTTTCAATTCATTGAATATATCCTCTCCGGTAACAGTGCCATACATGCTATGTAGGGAAGCCAGCTCTTGTGTTATGTTCATGTCTTCATCCACACCTCTAATGAACACAAACAGTTGAGAGGTGGAACAGCTGTCCAGCGATTCATCCATTGCAATTGAAAAATGGCGAAACTTGCTTGCATTTTTTGCTATTTGAGTCACAATTTTTTTACCCATGTCTGCAACATGGCGGCCAATGGTATTTTCACCCAAAGCTACATTTTTAAATTGTTTCGACTTTTCTGGGCAAAGTTCCTCAGCCACCTCCAACAAACATTCCTTCACTACCTCACCATCTGTAAATGGTTGGCCACTTTTAGCCAGGACGTAGGCAACTTTATAACTGGCCCTTAGTTAAGGATTCATTTTCATTTGAGGATTTACTGAACAATGCCCTCTGAGATGTGAGTTGATTTTGTAATTTAGAAAATATTTCGGTACGAACTTTACCCTCCAACTGTGCATATTTCTCCTGATGTTTGCTTCGATGATGACGGCGCAGGTTGTATTCTTTCATCACAGCCACGGTTTTGTTGCAGATCACACACAATGCTTTTCTCGCCGGATTTGATGAAGTATTTCAAACTCCATTCTTCTTGAAATTGCAGACACTCATTGTCTATTTTTATTTTCTTCTTCTCGGCCATCGTTGGGCACTAAAATAAAGTGACTTCAGCATGAATAAATAATGAAACTGAAAGTATCGTGTATACAATGTCGCTCAAAAAACCTGATTATGCAAACTAATTTCGTTGCAATTATAGCTGCAAATGACCCAAAACAATTTTTAAAAATTCTTATGATTTCTTAAGTTAAACTTACCTGAATATAGGCTGCAAATATATCCACTTATGGCAGAGAGATTGTTGCTTTTAATGTTTCCTCTTCAGAATATTCGGAAAATTCTTCTTAAACTAATGACATTCCCAATACTTTATACACACTGGTAAGTAATTACGCGAAGGAAATTATCTCTAAATAAAATAGAGTGCAACATGTTTCGCAATTAGACGCTAACTGACACCAACACCTCCTCATCGCAGCAGTCAACCGCAACTGGCAAACTGTGATCAAAATAATCAAGTCTTGAACAAGCAGCAAACCATTTAAAAACTCTGCCACTAGATGGCGTTATATCATCTCATTGACTGTGAACAGAAGTAGAAAAAGCAAGCAGCAAATAAGGTTTTTGTCTGCTTTTCATGAGAGAACTACTTAACGGATTTAGATAGGGTTTTTTTCTATAATTTGCTTCACCATTTCGGTTAATTTTGCAACGTCTCTCATTGCGCTAAGTATCATAGTTCGCTTGCAGTACCAATTTATTTGCGAGAATCCAAGATACACACTGTGGGCCAAGGGGAGGGAGAAGCAAGTCTTCAGGAGTGGGGAACCAGGCAGGGACCTCCTCACTCACGCACCAGCATCTGTTTGAATCGCTCTATCTCTTGCCATGTTTTGGAGTGGACCTTGCCTCCGCTTAGCTAGCGATATTTGTTTGTTTATTGATTTTTAAAGTTTGTCCTGTTTCACTACTACACGGGGCGAAGCTGCAGGGGACGGCTAGTATATATATAAACATGAAAAGTTGACTCACTCACTCATTAACAAAACACTATTCTCCACTGAAATTTGCCAGGATTGTACATGTATGTAACTGCTAGGAAAGAACATTTTGATATATGAATATTTAGAGGTAAAAACAAATGATACAATAAGAAAATGAAACAACCCAAAATCTAAAAAAAAGGCATTTTACTGATTTTGTTGAAATTTTGTTATATTATAGAAGAAAGAAAATTATAAATAAGTTGCATTAACTTTGTTTTATTGGGTTGGGAGGGTAGAAAATGTCAGTGAGTGGTATGACAGGGTCTACACCTTCAATAGGTGGCTCACAATTCTTACTGAAGACCCCTTCTGTGTGTCAATGTGGTTAAAAAAGGGCAGTTTGGGGAAAATGGCATATATGTCTAATTGGTGAGCTGGAAATAAATACTTTGTGGTTACTATAATAAGAAAGACGTTATGAAAGACAAACAGATGCAGAGGTATGGGAAAGTGATTTATGGAGAAGGTGTAGCAGACAGAAAGTCAATATGCGATAGCATTAAATGTTTAATTAGTCATAGGCATGTTTTGTAGAAAAATAAAGACAGTGATTTACAGCATGATATTTTACATAACCTTGTCAGAGAGAAAATTCAGTAGAAGGTACTCCATTTGTAGGTGATGTAAAGAGAAATACCTTTTTTCTAATCAGACCATGAAATTTTTCATTTTTGTATGATTGCACCTCAGGATGCAGCCTTACTTATGTATCTAGCTTTTCTTACCTGTACTCAACGAGCAATCAGAAGACTGGAAATGTGTGATAGATGTCACATGTGGTCATATACATTACCTACTATACATACATAGAGGTGACATTTAGAACATACTGTAAATCATTCTTAAGAGTACATATGCTAATAAGAAGCTGAAGATCAAATAGGGAGTAAGGAAAAAGAATTTGACTGAAATTAATACATTCCACAGTGAAATATTTACACTACTGTATATACTGAAAGGAATACACTGCATACCAAAATATGTACACTGCATTTGAACAGCATACACAACATTCTGAATTGCATACACTGTATAGTAACCTATACTTCTACACCTGATGTTCCATGCAATTATCTAAAGAGTCAATCATGTGGCAGCAACACAATGCTTAAAAGTATGAAGACACAGGTCACAAGCTTCAGTTAACACTAGAATTACCAGAGCCTACGAGAAAGCTCATAAATCCAGCCCACCTTAAATCCAATCTCACTTTTACATCAGAGTCTTTTGTCCTGTAAATGTGTCGATTAACAGGAAGCAGCCCATCCCCCCGCCCACCGCTGCAGTTCATTTCGTAAAGAAGTTTCTCAGTGCTCAGTGTTTATCTTCTAGTGAAGCGTTGAGGCTTTATAGGGTAAAATAGTACATCATCATTTGGAATACATACATTTCATGCGTATTCCGTGTCAACAACAATCTATGTAAAACGTAGTTAACACAGAAACGTTTTTCATGTTTTAGTAATAATTGAAAAAATGTAGACATGAAATGTATAATGAGTGAAGCCTGAAATACAAATATGAAATACACACTTTCACAAAAGATACAAGTATAACAAAACAAGTGCACTTTTATTCAAGAATTTAACCGAAGAAAAAAGAAAGCAGGTTACGGTAGGCAGTTAATACGACAGCTTACGTGGTGCAATGCTAAGAACTGCTGCCTTCCAATCAAGAGGTCAGGGTTTCAATATCAGCTGCTTCCCAAATTTGCCATTTTCAGTAGTGAGCTGCTCATTATCATACAATAAAAGCATACATTTGATTTGCGTCTGTAAATTTAGTTAAAGTTAGTGGGGTTTTTTTTTCAGTTTTATTCTCTCACTCACGTTCAAGCTCTCACACACCCCCTGGATCTGACGATATTTTTTCAGATAAAGACATGGTTTAACAAACAAGCTTGTTTTGTTACACACCCTCTTTATTTGAAAACTGTGTCAGATCTTGTGCGCGAACGAGACTGGGACTGGGAAAACTGTGGACATGGATGTGAGTGGTGAGTGTGACTGAGAATGACTGTGGATATCAATTTATTTTTATTCAGTTTTATTCTTGAGTGCTCCTGCTCACGTTGAATTAGTATGCACCTTCTGATCCATGATGTCAAAGCCACACTGACAAAAAAGAGAGACTTAGGTATATATGACATTTGGAATGATTCATTTTATGACCTGTATTGTACATTTTGGAAATCGTTGTTGCACTAATGCAACATTATATTCATTTGCATACCTTCATGTGGTTGTTGTTAGTGACCGCGTTTGGTTTTTTGTTCCGATCTTGGCCAGTGTTCACATGTTGCTGCATGTTGGTATTTCTTTTGAACTCCAGGGGCCTCGTGTATAAACAGTGCATACGCACAGAAATGTTGCGTTAGAACGTGTTCATGTTCAAATCGCGATGTATAAAACCTAAACTTGGAGTAAAGCCAAACACATTTCCAAGGTACCTCATACCCTGTTGTATGCAAGTTCTCCACTCGGTTTTGCAGACTGGCGGCACACAGTGTCAAAGCAGTGCTACTGTTCCTGTGTGGTTATCCCTTCTTTTCCTGACGCGGCTTTATAAATACACTGAAATTAACCGCATATTGTTTATTAGTTTAATGCATCTGATTGTAATTAACCAGTAATAATATAATGGTCCACAGAATGGTCAAACTATTCTAAATACCATCGCTGCTTTAGTGTTGGTACTCTCACTGCACTTTCTTTTTCTTCTTTCAGCTGCTCCCTTTAGGGGTTGCCACAGCGGATCATCTTTTTCCATCTTACTCTCACTGCACCACTCGGAGAAGCTGATTGGAAAGAGAATTATCATTATACAGCATCAAGCACACGCTGCCTCAGCCATGCTTCGCATTTGAGCTGCTTCTCATATGACAAACGCTTCAAACCTTTCCTGTACGGACCTCATGGTTCAGAAAGTTTCATCCCAACAACTCTAAACGCACTCAATCCGTCCATCAACTGCTCCTTGTAGAACTGTTAGTACTTATTAGTACAGTTACCTCACTGTAAACTTGCAGTACAGGTATAATACTGCACAACCTGAGCCGCTTTATAAAGAGTGTATTTACATATGATGACAATATCATTTTTAAGATGAAGCAAAATATGTTTATTATATTATACAGATAAAACTTTAACTTAATTTAAATAATCTATATTGTTAATAACTAAAGGACATGGTGTTGCTATGCTAGCAAGGATCTGGCGATCCGCTCACGATTGTTACTGCCTTGCACTGTATGCTTCACTGGGACTGGTGTGAAGGACAGAATAATTAAATATGTACTACAAAGACATTTCAGTGTTCCTTAAAAGTTTTGAAGAATCGGTGTTATAAGCTTACAGATGGTTTAACGTCCATTAAAGAGCTGATTGTGTGGCGATCGGTTACTTGGAGAAAGAAAAGTAAGGACAGGAATTGGAGGTTAGTACGTTTGAAAGATACAATACTGCAAGGTCGGCCTTAGGCATGTGCAAACTGTGCACCTGCACAGGGCTGACAAATCCCAGGGGCCACCACACAAATATATATTGAATATAAAACAGAAAGAGAAAATAATGACACAGCTAAAAACACAGCGGCAAATTTCGGCAAAAGTTAAACGCTTGTGTCATGAGTACGAGGCGGCTATGAAATGTCCGCAATGGACGTGGCCATCCACCATGCATAAGATACCATATTGACATTGGCAAGCGAAGGAGCCACCGATTCTTCCTCTGCCCAGGGCCGCCACGAGCCTAGAACTGCGCACAATCACTGGACCACTGTGTTCCCATGTTTAATAACGTGCTTTAACTTCCATCATTATGAAAATTATATCAGTCTTCAAACATTATACACTTCATATCTACATTTTGCCATCCTACACTTACACAGATCTTTGTGGACATGGAACACACGTGAAATGCATGTGTTCCGAATAATGATATCATTTTTAGCCTAGGTACCTGACTCACTGATAAACAAGGCTTCATTTGGGTGAGGTTTTTGCAGTTTCTCTGGCGGTGGGGGGATGGTATAGCAGGCAGTTTGGGATTGCTGACACATTTACAAGACAAAAGATGCTGAATGGAGACGTGCGAGTGGATTTAAGGTGGGCCGGATTTACAAGTTTTCTCGTAAGCTTTGGTAATTCTAGTGTTAATGCTCATGTCAAAC
The DNA here is from genome assembly GCF_016835505.1 of Polypterus senegalus. Taxonomy (NCBI): domain Eukaryota; kingdom Metazoa; phylum Chordata; class Cladistia; order Polypteriformes; family Polypteridae; genus Polypterus; species Polypterus senegalus. Next base: position 113,472,720 of record NC_053166.1, read on the forward strand.
ATCAGAATGGAGAAATGATATGATCTAAGTGACTTGGACTGTGTCATAATTGTTGGTTTCAGATGCCTTAATCTGAGTGTTCCTGGAACTTCTGATTTTCAGTCTCTAGAGATTACTCAGAATAGTGCCATAAACAAAAAAACATCCAGTTAGTAGCAGTTCTGTGGATGGAAATGCCTTGTTGATGACAGAGGTCAGAGTAGGATAGCCAGACTGGTTCAAGCTGACAGAAAGCCTACCTTAACTCAGATAATTACTATGTACAACTGATTTGAGCAGAAATACATCTCAGAATGCACAATACATCAAACCTTGAGGTGGATGGGCTACAATAGAATAGATTTTTGCTGATGATAGGGCCTTACAAGTAGAAGGGTCAAAATTTTGCACCAACAGCATGAATCCATGCATCCAACCATCCTTGTGTCAATAGTCCACGCTTGTGGTTGTAGTGTAATGGTGTGGGTAATGTTTTCTTGGCATACTTTGGGCCCGCTAATAACCAATAATTTATCTCTAGAATGCCATAGCCTATTTGAATGCTGTTACAGAGTATGTGCATCCCTTCATAAACACAATTTACCCATTTCCAAATGCTATTTCTAGCATGATAACACACCACGTTACAAATCAAAAGTCATCTCAAACTGGTTTCACAAACATGACAATGAGTTCAGTGTTCTTCAATGACCTTCACCAATCATCACATCTGAATCCAATGGAACACCATTGGGATGTGGTAGAACGTGAGTTTGGCAGCCAAATGTGAAGCTATGAATTCTGCAGAAATGACAAGATGTAATTATGTCAATATGAACCAGAATTTCAAAAGAATGTTTCCAGCATCTTGCGAAATCCATGCCATGCAAAATTGAAGCTTGGTTGAGAGCAAAAAGGTTGACCTACTCAGTAATAGTATAATGTTCCTAATAATTTGCCCCTTAAGTGCACACTAAAATGTGTAAAAGTGTATTCTGAAACACCATAAGCTGAAACACATATAGTAAGTGAAAGGCATGCAATCCACAATGAAATAGTGTGACACCACCCTGAGGATTAAAAACATTCATATTAAATGCAAGCACATTGCAATTAAATTAAACAAAGATATATTTAAGCAATTTGTAAGTTGGTTATTGTCTTTTGCACAATACTGCCAGAACAGGATCTGTCCCACCCCACCCCTTGTCTTGAGCAATAAAATCAGGAATTTGATTAAGAGGTTTTGAATCTTCTCTGTTATGAGGTAAGCCAATATGTCCAAAAAGTTTTACAGAAGAGTCAGGTCAGAGAATTTTTTCTTTGGAGAGGCAAACTTGAAGTAAAAATACTATCAAGGAGAATACCAAATAAACTAATAAAACCAGCAGCTATACCAAATGTTTTAAGATAAATAAATAGTGACGTGACCATTGAAAACGCTCTCTAAAATGGTGGTGAAATGACATCACCATAAAATGATAAAATTAAAATATTATGACAATAAATTACAATTTAAAATAATGATTTATCAAAATAAAAAAATACAAAATAGACAAAAAATAGCATTAAAAATAGTCCAAAGCACAAGCACACACGTCCCCATCAACATGCAGTGTTTTATCAACTAAACAATAGATAAATGAAGAAATGATAAATAAAATATATAAAACTGAAACTTTAAACCTATAGATGCCTCTGTATTCTTGAGTAACAATCACATAAAAGGCTATCCAATTTCATAGCTGTCCTGTTAGGTTGGGGATGGTGTTGAAATGGAACATGAAATGGATAGGAAACACTACAACACTTACTGTTTTCAATAATTACTATAATTTATTCTTTCAATAATTATTATTATGTATTCTTATAAGAATCATAAACAGGGAAAAACAGTAAAAAAGGAAAAATTCTACTTTCTTCTTAAATCCTGATAATCAGTGCATCAATGACAGCTGAGTTATGCTGTAATTTACAAAAACGGCTTGATGTGCTTTGCTTTTTGTCCTCCGTCTGTGGGCTGTATTTTTTACAATATTTGCATACATGGCTAAAACAAACATCAGGCTAGTGTGGACTTTGACATAGACAAGATGTCCATAATCACAGAATATCTGATTGGTCATATTATGTCAGTTCTGAAAATAATCTAAAGTGATTATTTATGCAAAGTTGTGTGCATTTAATAGTTCTAAAGCTAAATTATTTTTCTGTATTTATATGATAATCAGTTACAGTTGTAATTTCTAAGTTATTACTCCTCAATTCCTTGTTTATCATACAGAAAAATTACAGTTATTTTAGTAAATTATTACAGTGCCTAAGAAAACAATAGTTTCACGAGTAAACCACAGTTTATTATGACGGGCAGCAATGTGTCATTCAATCTTTTTTAGAATGAAACACTTCTCGTGGGTGTGTATTTGTGTATATTAGAGGTTTTTGTCTGACTCAAGAATTTTGTTTTTGTGGTTCATTTCTCTCTTTGCCTTAATTTGCCAAAGTTTATTTTTATTAACATCTTGTTTACATGATGTGATTGGGATATGTCAGGTGACGTTCATTATATCAAAAACATAATGAATGTGACAATATAAAAGTGCAACAAATTTACAGTGCATTATTCATTAGTGACTGAATTTGTTGTGCAGTTTCAATGCAGGCCCTGGCATTGGTTTTGTTTTCTTTTTTCTGACCCCCTATTTGATCTTCAGCTCATTAGCATTTTAACCTTTGGTTCTTGCTTGACTAATTATTTCCCATCTCCCAGGTTTGACCCCTTTCTATGATCTTGTGGCCTTTCCGTTCCTCAAAATAATCTGAGGTATTCTTTTACATTAAGTATGTAACTATGTGTTTGCCATTTTATTATCTAATTGGTGTCAAATGCATAGCCATGCTGACTTACAGCTGCATTAGATTGTGTTTACAACCTGGGTGGTCACTGTTTGGGTGGAGTGTCCCCTTGTGCCTCCAAAGGTGCTCTTTGGGAATGCGATGATGTCACAGAAACTTGCATGTTATTATCACATCAGTCTGATATCTTTTACATTTACTCAAAAGAAATGTTTTGCCATCTATAGCATTATATTTCAAGAGCTGTTCCATTCACTATTAATTAAAAAAAAAAACTAAGACAGTATTTGCTGGAGTGTTTTGAAATTATTTAAATAAGATAAATCTTCAACTCACTGACTAAACGTTCTAAAATATCTGTTCTGAGATGGCTGATTAATGTTCAGTCCCCTGCATAGCTAGAAAAATAGTACTTAATTTAGCTTTTTAGAGAAGCTCAAGAAGTATTTTAACAAACAATAACAATCTATTCAAACAAGCACAAGAATTACAAAAAAAAACTGAAAAAAGTCCAACTTCGTCATAGCTAATGTGGAGCCCCAGTAGTGGTAGGTTCTTGACACACTTTCGATGAATAACCTGTTGCTAAAAAGTATTCAACTGAAGCATATCATAAATATGAAGTGCAGCATTGATCAGAATTATTTTTGTCTTTATTCTCTCCTCCCTTATCAGCTCCAGCAATTCAAGAGTGTGCCGTGTCAGTGAGCACTGATATTGGGTTTAATATTTAGAAATCTGGACAATGCAGCACTGATGTGCTGCCAAGAGTGATGAAAGTATTTTTCAATAATAACTTCATTATTATGGTGGTGATTTTTTTAGTTTAGTCTTAACCAAGCATCTTTTTTAAACCAAAAGAGTCGAACAGCTTTAATTGCATGTGGGTTGACAACTTGTGTTTTAATAATATTTTCTCACAAGAAGATTCTTAATTATGGTTTGCATAGTACTGTAACCCTCAGAGACATTCTAGGTTTACTTTGTGTGATCATGACGAAGAGAATTACTTCTTCTCTCTCCCTGAAGAGAAGTAAAATGTAAAGAGAAGAGATGACTGAAGTCATTTCCCTTATTTACACATTTCAGGAACAGTACATATTTGAAAAGGATTGTTACACTGCAGATGCCTTCTCTCAGGAGACGTCTGGGAGTGAGGTGGTAGTTTTGTTATTTCAAGAGCGTCATCTGTCACTTTCCAGTATAAAAAAAGATAACAATGTAAACAGAAGAATTCTCACTTATGACTAATTCTAAGCACTTAAGCTTTGTGACTGGCATATTAAATTACATGTCCTGGAAAACTGGCACACTTTCTCAAACAATTCTAACAATGTTATTGAGAAATTCCCAAGAAAGTAATAATGACTTAAAAAAAGTTTGTTTTTTGTTAATTCTGTGATAGCAGTAGACTATTTTGTTTGAAAGATTCATCTGTTTTTAAATTCCATTAATTCTAATGCAACATCATGCTTTGCAAGAACATATCCTCACAGTATTGGGTCCACTTAGGAACCAACTTTTGATGGATCTCATCTCATATGCCACGTATACTTAAGAGGAAATACAACTGCCTGTGGAAAATATCACACAGACATGAGATGAAGATGAAAATCCCATACACAAAATGACCCAGTTTGAATTTGATACTATGACCACAAGGCTGCATGGCAGCAAGTAAAACTCCATTTAAGTTATAAATCCATACATGTTTTTTTCCAAGCTGCTCACAGCAATGGCTGGGGCATTTCTTGGGAGCCAGTCCATTGCAGGGTACCATTAGTCACACACTTAAACTCACAAGTAAAATTTTGATTTGTAAACTCAAAATAGTGATATATATTTTGTTACATTTTCACACAAGTCTTGATCAGATGTGCAAAAGTCAATAAAACTGGGTTGTAACCAAGAAAGAACAGGATTTTGGGAGAGACAGGTGTTTAAACATAAGTAGATTTCACTGTTGTTTATTGTGATGGTGTCATTGAAAGTCATGTGATTGGACATTGTCATCTAACCTCATTGCGCCCCTTAGTGGTACAATGTACTGAGGTAGAAACAAGATGCTGCCAGAAGTTTGTCAACCAGGATCAACTTTCTTATATAATTTTTACCAGAGTTTAGCACATCAGAAACCTGCCTACATTATTTGTCAAAAAAGTGATGTTCATGTTGTAGTTTGCATGGTGGGGAGTGGGCATTCAATTACCTTCTGACCAAACACAGTGGGCCTTCTTTGTGAGAATGAAAAGACCTACAGAATGTGGCACCTGGCCGTGAATGAGATGTCTTTTAGAAAAAAAATCTGATTTAAATACAGCTATACTGAAATGCTGGCACTTGAAACTTAATGTAAGTAGAAAAAGAAATACAGATTGAATCTCTAGGGCTGGTTACCACTTAGATCATGTGAATGCTGACATTCTTCATGCTAAAAATGTACTTCTGCATTAATTACAGGTGAATTTGTGGGAGTTTAAGAATATTCCATTGGCTGTGGGCATTGGGCAGGACCTAGACACAATAACACACAACATGTTTTGCAGAGCATGAGGGACACAGTCTTTATGTTTGAAACATACAGTATAGCAAAGTTGGAAGTGCAAAGGAAAATTGATATGAGGCCTAAGTTCTCAACCACAGCACCTCCATCTCAAAAATAAATGTAATGGACTAAAATAACTAACATTGCGAATAGGAACAAAAGACTTCAGACATACAATGAACCTTAACTGCACTAATCTGTAAAAATTAAACTCATAAAAAAGGATTACAGAAAAAGGATTTGTAGCTTCTGTAACATGATTGCTTTCTATGTCAGCACAGAAGGAAAACACAGAATCTGTCTTATGATAATTACAATATAATTCTTAACAAAATGATTACTGAGTCAGTGGGGCCTTCTAATCATAATATGATCAGATATTATATTAATTTGGCAGCACACAATTTAAAACTGTGGTTAATTTCCAGAAGACCAACTCACCATACAGGACTAAGCAGAATAGACTATGGAAAACTACAGTAACATATAAAAATCTGAAATTGAAATCCCATTATTACAATGACAGTAAGAGAGTCAGCAAGCCTATTCAACACAAAGCAAATATTAAATTGTAGTATGAGTTTTATAAGGATGACTTCATTCCAACTTTATTCTAGCTAAGCACCGTCACTGTTAAAAAGTTAGCCACTCATTTTTAAATGGATGTTTCTTATCTGAAGGCCAAACTGCAGGCTGCCAGCATTTCACAGATTTTGCAATATTCTCCTTTGAATCAGAAACCCTCTCCTGAAGCTTAAATTAGCATTTCCCATAGGGACAGCAGCTGTATTTGTCAATGACAATTATTTAAAACTACCTCTGTGCAAACCCCAATTCACTCTATGCCTTACCACAGGCCAAAGAACACTTTGATCCTGAGGATTTCTGACACACTTAAACATTCCCAAGTGACATTTCCACTGGCTTTTTGTAACTGTTATACATTCCTTTCTTCCTTGGTGACCCTTTCTTAGAGAATAATATAAATAATGTGATCTAGCCCAAAGACTTTTTCCCAATGCACACTTACAAACACTGTTACAATATTTAAATTTAAACATTATGGGAAAAATAACAATTTTGCCACAAATATGCATGCCCAAAAAGCAATAAAAAATTAAAACCACAGCTCTCCACTGCCTCCTAAATCCATGC